>NW_021604716.1:792609-794979 GCF_004785775.1 Grammomys surdaster | reverse complement strand
ATCATGTCATGAAGAAGAACATAGCAACCATTGAATCTTGTCATGAAAAAGAGCATAGCAACCACTGGATCATCTCATCAAGAAGAGCATAGCAACCACTGGATCATGTCATGAAGAAGAACATAGCGACCATTGGATCATGTCAACTTCAGTGTGTTTGAACTTGTCACTCCCTATGGCTAAAGTGTTACCTGATGGCAGCTGGCTTGATCTCATTCTAGCTCACTACTTTTGCTAAGCTTTTATTTATAGAAAACTCTCAGGGTGGGGTGGGGGTCTCATTGAAGTTTTCATTGCATCACCCAGAACTATATGTCCTCAGCTAGCAATGGCCTGCTGGTTTCTTAGCAGTGAATACTGTCTTCTCATTCTTTTGAATGAATTGGATATGACTTAAAGGTGCTTTGAGACACTAAATTTGATGATACTTCATGATGCTGTCAACTTTAGCTTCTAGGTCCAGATATGAAAATACAGCAAGCATTCTAACAGTGTGGTGTGTTCTTGTCTTCTGGGTATTGTCAACCTTTGGGCTGAGAGGAAATAGGGAGAGCCTCTGCCTGAAGCTGTTGCCGAGAAGCAGATATTCAATGGAGAAATACCTTGCATCAACCTCTTCTAAGGATGACCTGGCATATGCTCCTATGCTTCCCTTTATGGATCGGCTCTTTTCAAACCTGACATCTGGCCTATTGTATGATAACAATGGGCAGAGTGTAGAGGAAAGGTTCAGGGCCTTATGTCATCAAGAGCTTTTCTTAGCAAGTACTGCGCTAACTCAGATAAAAGGACCAAGATTCCTTCTTCCTCTTGAACCTGAGTCCTGGGATTGAGCCCAGTCATGGGTCACTTGGGGCTTAAATACTGTTTTTTCAAAAATTTATGTCCACTTCAAACATCAGAATATGACTTTAAAATCACAGAAGATGGGCCTAGGGAAATGGCTCAGTGGCTAAGCATCTGCTGTGCAAGTGTGAGGAGCAGAATTTGAATTTCCACAAACCCACTTCTATGTCTCTCTACACATCATTCTATCACCAGAAGACAGAGAAGAAGGGTCCCCACAGCATGCTTGCTGCAGTTATACCATCAAGTTCTGGACTTGATTGAGAGTTCCTGCTTCAGTGAATGTGGTTGTTTAGATAGGAATGGCCCCCTAGACTCACGTGTTTGAATGTTTGCCCCACAGGGAGTGGCACTATTAGGAGGTGTGGCTTTGTTGGAGTGATGTGGTCTTGTGGGAGGAAGTGTGTCACTATGGTGGCAGGCTTTGAGGTCTCCTATGCTCAAGCTATGCCTAGTGTAGAACACAGTCTCCTGCTGCCTACAGATCCAGATGTAGAACTCTCAGCTCCTTCTCCAGCACCATTCTTGCATGGATGCTGCTGTGCTCCCACCATGATGATATTGGACTGAACCTCTGGAACTGTAAGCCAACCCCAATTATATGTTGTCCTTTATAAGAGTTGCCTTGGTCATGGTGTCTCTTCATAGCAATGAAACCCTAAGACAGTGAACAGGGTAGAAGAGCAATTTAAGATGAATCCCAACAACAACATGTACATACACTCACACACATGCAAAATCATGCCTATACACACAAAAAAGAAAAATAGAAAAATAGAAGGAAAAGAGAAGAAAGAAGAGAAAAGAAAGAAAAAACCAATTCACAACATGAACATCCTTATTTGGATATAATGTGTTTAATAATACTATTACACTTCATATAATACTGTTTTAATTATGGTTATGCATGGGCTCCACCATATTGACTTCCATTCACCAAGGCTGACCTGGCCATAGCTTCTGCTGAGTGACAGATTTGCCAACAGCAGAGACCAGGACTAAACCTGAGATCTGAGACCATCCCCTGGGTGACTTGACACCAACTTGGTGGCAGATTGACTACACTGGACCATTCCTTTCCTAGAAAAGACAATGCTTAGTCTTTACCTGAATAGACACTTATTATGGCTATGATTTTCTTTTCTTGCATGTAATACTATACGTAGCTATTCATCAAAATCACCACTCATGGATTTACAGAATGCCTTATCCACTGTCACAGTATTCCAGAAGTATTACTTCTGACCAAAAAACTCCCTTCACAGACAAATAAGAGAGACAGTGAGCCCATCATCATGGAATCCACAGATCTTACCATGTTTCCCATAATCCTGAAGCAACATGTCTGAGAGAAAGATGGGATGGCCTTTTGAAGACACAGTTACAGCACCAATTAGGTGGCAGTAGTATAGAGGGCTGGGGTGGGGTCCTCCAGAAGGCAGCATATACTTTGAATAAGTGTCTAAATAGATGATACAGTTTCTTCCACAGCCAGGATCCAAGGATCCAGAAATCAAGGGGAGA
>NW_021604716.1:787037-792599 GCF_004785775.1 Grammomys surdaster | reverse complement strand
AGCTAATTGGGAAACAGCTCTCCTTGTATGGACATATTGTTATTGAGCATTACAAAACATATAAAGCCTTTGATTAATCTTTAAGCATTAGAGTCTCATTTTATTACTGGGCCTGCATGGATGGCGGGATGGTCTGGGCAATGCCCAGCCTTTCAGAGAGAGCGTGAAAAATTGGCAGAGCCATCTCCCACGCTGGCATCTTGTAGGTGGCAGGGCTGGTGTTTCTGGCTGGCCGTTTCTAGCTGCGGCACGCATGTGGTAGCTTAGATAGTTGGCTTGACCAGAGCCATTTTTAATTAATTATCGCAACAAAGGAGTTAAAAGGATAATAATTCCACTAACTAGTATGTTCCTAGTGACCCTTTAGGAAAGTTTTATCTCCTGTTCTCACAACCCTAAGTTCTGCTGGCCTAGAGTTTTTGGTTCTAGATAGGCTAGCACTCCTATCAGGAGACACAGCAAACATTCCATTGAGCTGGAAGCTTAGACTCCCCACTGGCCATTTTGAGCTTCTGATGCTCTTAAACCAATAGGCTAAGAAAGAAATAATAGTGTTAAGAGGGGTTATTGGTCTAGATCTCCACAATGGAGGTAAGGAGAGTGGGAGATCCTTTAAGGGTGTGTCTTGTTGCTATCATGTTCTGTGATTAACGTTAATGGGAAAATACAATAACTTAATCCAGGAAGGATGACAAAGGAGACAGAACCACCATAAATAAAAGTATTGGTCACTCTTCCAGGAAAAATCCAAGACCTGCTGAGGTACCTGCTGAGGATGGAGGAAACACAGAGTGGATAGTGGAGGAAAGTCTTTATAAATACCAGTGGAGGCCACATGGCCAGTTGTAGAAATGAAGACTATAATTGACATGCATGTTTCTGTGATCTGTTTGTTAAGAATGTGCTTGAACAGATGTGTTTTCTTTCCTTGATTTGCTTATGATGTAATATAGCATCAATTAAGAATATCAGCAGTTTTCACAGTTAAGTTTGAGATAGGAAAAGAATGTGCCTTGGGGCTGGAAGAAATTCCTCAGTGGTTAAGAGCCCTCGCTGCTCTTCCAGGGAATCTTGGTTCAGTTCCCAGCACCCACACATCATCTCCCAACTGTCTATAATTACAGTTCCAGATCACAAGAAGGTGATGTGACACCTTCATGCAGGTATACATGCAGACAAAACATCAATGCACATAAAATCAATCAACAGTCGATTGATCCATCAATCAATCATCAATCATCATCAATCATTAAAAAAGAATGTCCCTCAAGGAGGGAGGGAAAGAGTTTGTGGTTGTAATGGACAGTTATGTTAGGCATAATTATCACCTGGCTAAATATATAATGTGTCTGTGATTGTACATGGGGTCATTATATCATGTGAAATATAATTATGGCCTGGTTGTTATTTTCATATGGAAATTAATCATGACAAAATGAGAGGATTGTATGTCAAGTTGACAAGGGGTGGATTTATGTTAGCTCTTCTTGGTTGTCAATTTGACCACATCTGGAATTATATAATACCCATAAGGCTGGGTACACCTGTGAGAGATTTTTTTTCTTAATTATGTCTTTTAAAATAGGATGAGCCATTCTTAATCCAGATCTTTTGAGGTGAGAAGATACACCTCTAATCTGATCTTTTGAGACGGGAAAGTATACTTTTAATCTGGGGCACACCTTCTGCTAGTAGCCTATATAAACACGGAAGAAGGAAGCATGCTTTTTTTTTTTTTTCCTGCTTGCTCTTTCTGCCAAGTCCGTTCTTTCTCTGGAACTAGAGCCTAGTTCTGACATATACTGAACACCAGTTGAGACATCAGCTTTGTGGATTGAACAACTTTCTCTTGGTAGACGGTCACTGCTGGATTAGCTGGACCATAGCCTGCAAGTCATCCTAATAAACCCACTTTATATCTTTCCAGTCTTCAAGTTCTGTTTCTCTAGAGAGTCCTAATACAGCCAGCCCAGTTTCATAATATCGAAATAACTGCTTTTAACTTTGGTGGTCATAAATTCATACTCTATCTTTTTACAAATGTATACACAAATAGGTAAAAGAATGAACATAACTCGTGCAGATAGTCTTTGTGTCTAGAAGCAAAAAGTTTTCAATAAACAATCTGCTTTCCTACAAAGGAGGTGAGTAGAATGGCTAAGATTTCCATCTGATAGATTTACAGGGAAAGATTAGATAAAGCTGACTTGGCAGTTATAGGCTGGGGTAGCTACAACTTTCAAAACAGGACTCTAAACTAAGGTACAACTGCAAATTCCCTCAAATGGCATTATGGAGAATGGGCACTCTTCTACTTTATCTGTACTCTATGTTACCATTTATGCTAGTAGTATAATTATTTAAAATCATATTTTAGAATTCCAATGATTATAGATTTAGTTTTGCACTTTGATACATTAAGGTTCACAACCTGTGTATGTGTGTATGTGTGTTTGAATGTGTATATATAAATGTGGGGTGTATGTGTGTGTTTGTGTGGTGTGTGCATATTCACATGTGTGTATGAGCCTGTGGTATGTGTGTACATTTGAATGTGTGTTTGTGGTGTGTATGTGTGTGTGGTATATATTTGAATGTTTATGTGTACATGTGGTGTGTGTGTGCATTCAAATGTGTATGTGCACATGTAGTGTGTGTATATGTATGTATGTGTGTGTGTGTATTTGAATGTGTATCTACATGTGGTGTATGTTTGTGTGGTGTATGTATGTTCAAATGTATGCATCTATATGTGGTGTGTGTGGATGTGTGTGCAAGTGTACATGCTTGTACTATATGGTCATGTGCATACGGAAGCTAGAGACTGATGTTGGGTACCTTCTAACGTCGTCCTTTACCTTATACACTAAGGTAGGTTTCCTCACTTGAACCCAGAGCTCACTGATTTGGGTAGTCTAGCTCACCAGCTTGCTCCGTGGATCCCTTGACTCTAATTCTTGCAGGAGTAGATAGAATAGTAGTAGGTGGAGACGTATGTGGGGATAGATATGGTTATGAGGTGAGGGATAAAAGTTGGGGTGAGTGTAGAGATCAGGTGACAGAGTTGGCAGAGGGGTTAGCAGCAAAGCCCATTCTCAATCTCAGACAAACAGTCACTTGTAAAAGTCAGAGACTCATTTCCCATAGATCAAAGGCATCAGGACTTCTGTGTTTGTAGAGGGCTTGGTCTCTACTTCTGACTTGGCACCTTATTGCTGCCTTCTCAGGAGGAATGAAGAAAGCAAGAGACAAAGAGAGTTGGCTAGTTCATTTTGTAAAGGTGCCATTCCATTCCTGAGGGTGCTGGCCTTCAGATGCAACCACTGCTTCCCATTGTCTAGGAGGATGAACTTTCTAAAGCACGAGTTGAGAAGGGACACACTCATTCACACCAAATTGAGGGAAGATCAAGGCTGTGAAGTGAGAGGCAGGGAAATGGAAGAGGAAGAGGATGATGAAGGAGAAGTCAACCCCGACTAGTACCGAAGGAAGAAGACGTGGAGTCACGAGAAACAGAAAAAGGAGTAGCCATAAGGGAGGTGACACCAGTTCTGTGGTTATCTGGGTCCACTGTGTAAACATGGAGTCAGTTCTGAGAAGAAAGAGAGTTATGACGTCAAATTTAAAGAAAAAAAAATCTTTTTTTCAGTGTATCTTTGCAAGAAGTCCAGAGGAAAGCCCCCATATTTCTGAGCGCCTTTATACAAAGAAATCCTTTGCAAGTGTGTGTGGCAAGCTCAAAACTGTTCACACGGAAGGAGCCAAGTTCCCTTTCCTTGCAAGGAGAGATTCAGACGCCTCCAATTTATTTCTGCTTGCCTTTGCAGGCCGTTAAGCAATGAATTTGGCTACAGAGTCACCCTTCCTAATGATGTTTTTCTTGGGTTAGAATGAAAAACAAGTTGGCAGTTGCCAAATAACCCCAGAATGACAGCTATTAGGGAAGACATAAAGGGTCCAGGTATGTGACAATTGTTAAAAGAAAAACCTCTCTTCCCGAGACAATCCTGAACCCACAAAACCAGCAAGGTACCCCGAATAGATGCCTGGGATTTGTGTCTTTAGAGGGGCTAATGCACGTGGAGCCACAGCAGCATTGGGGTGCTTAGAGAACAAGAGGACAGCACAGTGCTCGGAGTAACAAACCCCCATCTGTTGATGCTTCATGGATTGTTCTGGCACAAGGCCCTCTTATGACATCACAAAGCCGAGCTTTATGAGGACAGGACAGTGGAAAAGAGAATATTGTGTGCCATGGTGTCTGAAAAGCGCCGCCTAAAACAGGGGAGGAAAACGCTGCAAAAGAAAGCTGTGCTCCAAGTTTTCCACCTTGGAAAGAGGAACTCGCCATTTAAAGGAAGTGAGTTGGAAGCTCCCTCGAGATGCTGATGATGGTGATCCCTCTCGGGCATGCACATCATGTTTCTTTGTTGTCCCACCGGCTCTCCACGAATACCAGCTTACTCAGTTTTGCTAATACAGCGCTGTGACGATCCCTCTGTCCTGAATACCTTATCTCCAACACACAGGAGAATCTCCACAGCTGCCGGAAGCTGCAGGAGATGTCTGCACAGCCTGCTGTTTTTCTTAGGCTTTTTCTACTCCGGTGCAGATGGGATCTTACACTACAGAAGGCAATTTCAGGCTGAAATAAAGTTGACGTTCATCAAGGCAAGGTCTGGGTTCAAGTTTCCCAGGAAAGACAGTTGTTACTCAAATCGTTGATGGCTCTGTTTATGGGCAACCTTTAACAGTGGAGAGGGTTTATATTAATGAGTCATGGTGGGGAAAAGAATTGTGATTTTCAGATAATAGGATTTATTTGCCTTTTACCTCCTTATGTAGGGTTCTCTGGATGTGTCATAGAGATAGATGCATGATGAGAATAGGCAATTTTGCAAAGCCAGTGACACGGAGATGCCATTACGTAATGAAGCACAGGGCAGTTAGCAGTGGTCTCTATTGGACCTATTGGTCCCAGTTGGCTTGTGGTGGTCTTGTGACCTTGTTGTTTGGGCAGCCATATATACCCTGTAAGACACCTCTGTGGTTGCACCAGCCTCTAGCTACTGTAGAGTTGGCTTCTTGCTTACTCTGGACCTTTCTAGCCTGCCTGAGCTCTAGGGGAGAAGAGATACCGAGGGAAATGGACAAAGGCTTGTGTTTTCCTCTAGTGCACCCTACCACTGCTTTATCAAGTCCTTTCCTGTAACTGGGCCTGGTGACCTTCCTTGCTGCCACTGAGTGGGTAGGTGGGGGACTCTAAAATCTTGCACAGCTAGTGTTGTATCTGGTTCATAGAGGAGGACAGTTAGCTAAGCGTCAATGAGGTACTTACCGTCACCTTTCTGGCTCTTAGCTCTTCCCTGTCTTTGTCAAACTGAAGGTACTTCACTGTGCATTTCCCCCTCTACTAGTTGCTCGCTCATATCCTACATCTCCGCCCCTTTTACAGACCATGACTTAGGAGACTTACGTCACAGATTCGAGCAAATATCTTCCCCTGTCTACTATTTCTCTCTCTCTCTCTCTCTCTCTCTCTCTCTCTCTCTCTCTCTCTCT
>NW_021604716.1:785496-787027 GCF_004785775.1 Grammomys surdaster | reverse complement strand
TCTCTCTCTCTCTCTCTCTCTCTCTCTCTCTCTCTCTCTCTCTCTCTCTCTGTGTGTGTGTGTGTGTGTGTGTGATTGTTAGAACTTGTAACATTTTCTTCTCTTGAGTATTGTGGAAAGCAAAGGACAGTGCTTTCCTCTAGCGGACAGGATGAGCTGGCCTGAGCTGAGACAGCTAGAAAGACTTGCTCAGCTGACATAGATATGACAACCTAGGTACGGGTGGCTCAGGTTCTTAATCCTAGTACTTTGGAAGCTGGGACAGGAGAATCAATGGTTTAAGAGCAGCCTTGTATATATAGTGAATTGCAGGCCAGCCTGAGGTATGGAATGAGACTCTCCAAACAAACAACTATCCAACCAAACACACATAAGCAAACCACTGGCAGACTTGGAATTTCAACCCAAACTTCAAGCCCTTAACCAACACGACAAGAGTGAGAGCCAATTTAAGAGCTGTTCTAGAGACCACCAGTGGGTATCTCCTTTGTATTAGTCCAAGCTTGACTTCTCGGCTAGCAAAAGCAGACTGCTGAGTTCTCCCTATCACATTTCCTATCAGACGAAAGCCCAACTCTTCTGAGCCGAGTTCTACCTCACAGCCAGGATAGTTATTTAGACAGTGGCCCCACCACTCTCATCTATCCCATTCCCCCTCCACTCCCTCCCAGTCATCCAGTAACCCCAGTCTTCCCTCCCCCCTCTTTCATCCCTACTTCCTATGGGTATTATCTCTGTCTGCAGAGCAGCCTTTTAAGCCAACTGGGAGATTTCTTTGGGGGAGGGAAGAATATGTGTCTGGAAGAGTTGGCGGAGAAAGAGGATGGGAAACAGCCCCGTGTCCTTCGTCCTTTGCTTTCAACTTGACTGCAGCTGATCAAAGCGTTGGCAGAAGGCAGTATTGAACAGACTTCTTCCAAAGATGAGGTGGGTGTCAGCGTCTAGGATGGCATTACATGCTTGGATGGGAGGAAGGAATCAGTTCAAGTGAATTGGAGAATAAATCACTGAACAAGGCGTAAGCGGTTTCCAGGGAGCTCCTTTGATAGTGTGGTGACTCTAGGCCATACACACTGGTCACATTATTTATCACTGGGGCATGAATATCCTAACCACATCCAAGGGCTTTCACTGGGCTTGTAACAACACACAGGACCACAAAGAAATGCAAATAGTCCAGAGGAAGACTGAGAACAAAGGAAAGGCAGCCCTGGCCCCAGCCTCCTCCCTTGAGTCTACAGATACTCCACAGCCCAGGCTGGAACTTTCTTCTTTGTTCCTCTTGCCCAGTGGTTTTAGTGCTGCTTTGTGTGATTGAGTTCATCCAGTTGGTTTGTAGATTGAGTTCTTGCAACCTTTGTTCTGTCCCTCCCTCCCTCCTTCCCTCCCTCTCTCTCTTCCTCCCTTTCTTCCTTTTCCCCTTCCTCTTGTTTCCCTCTTTCATTCTTTCTTTCTTTGTTGCTTGTTCCTCTAAATCCTTCAGCTTGAAGGGAGTGTACCAGCTGTCCATTCTCTTTGTCTCACCTCTAGA
>NW_021604716.1:770541-785486 GCF_004785775.1 Grammomys surdaster | reverse complement strand
GGAATTGGCCCGCTGTTCTGTTGTTTCATGTGAAAACTATACAGCCTTCGCTCCTTACTTTCTTTGCCTATTGTGCCTCCTCAGCCCCATGGTCTGCTTAAGACTGAGATTCTCTATTGCTCTGAGAATGCGCTCTGCCTTGGACCAATAAGCATGCCTCATTCCTGGTGATCTTCCTGATAGATTTGCAAGTAGCCTGATAGTCAAAGCCATCCAATCAAAGGGGGCTTTAGGACTTTGGTTGGGAATGCTGGAGAAAGATCTTCCTTCTGGGTAGAGATGAAGTCTCAAATAGACCTGAGGTGTTCTAGCCATCTTGACACCACTAGGGGAGAGATTCCTCAAGAATGGAGCAGAGGTGAAGAAACAAGACAGTTTAATAAGAAGCTCTAAGAAATAGATAGAGGAAAGAAAGCTCAAGCCCCAGTCTTACTGTATATCCTGTGCCCAGCTCTGCTGTGGTTTCTACTATAATGGCACATCTGGGTGTAAGAAGTAAGGAATTTTCCTTATTTGAATTTGATTTTATAAAGGGAATAAACCTCATGACATTCAAAGTTTCTCATGAAGGGAGAAGGAAAAAAAACTACAAGTATTTTTCAGTCCCTCCAGTTTACTCCAGGAACTGTACTAGGCAGCAGAGAGCAGAGGGAAGGAAGTTGTGAGTCCATAGTTGGACAAAATTGGCTCACATCCTTCAAATCCCCACGGTAAGTCAAACCCCAAACCATAGGTAAATAGATAGACCCAAGAATTTTGGACCTCAAAGAAAACCTTTGAAGTATTTTGTCTCCCAAGCTGCACATAAAACTTCAATTGTTTCGCTGAGGAATTGAGGTTTCAAAATATCATCAGTGCCTCTGGTATTCAGCTTACTATAAATCTCCTAGGGCAAGTATATTCATATGCGTTTCCAGTCTCCACCTTCCCAGTGAGGGAATTAATCTTTAAAGTGCAACTAAATCCACACCAGAAAGATAACTGAGTCATAGAAGCCCATGTAATTCTGATTTTGGCCTGATGTGTGGTTGGTTCTCTGAAAGCTGACCTCACATTAATGTTCACAAGGCCTGTAGCTTACAACCCAGATGGAGTCCTAGCACACCACCCTGCCTGAGAGCTGGGGGAGAATGGCTGACTATGTCTTGTGAGGGCAGTAAGGGTTGGATTTGTTTCTAAATTAATTTTCTCTTGTGGGAACGGAGAGTGGGATATGAGCAATTGTCACCAGTCCGAGGCACTAAAATCAGGACATTCAATGCCATAAAGATTTTTGGTTATATTTCCACAACAATGTAGCATAGTGCCAACATTTCTCACCCCAGCTCTATACCAGGAATAGACCTATACCAGGAATAGACATTTCTAGTTAGTTGGGTACTGTTTGAATAAACAAGAAATGTATCTTTCTATTTCTCAAGACAGTACAGAGGAAAGTCATTCCCTACTGCTTTCACTTGGGATTTTTTTGGTTATAAGAGGTAGAAAATCCACTCCCTTCTGGTTTATACAGAAAAAGGAACTGTGTCATTTCTATGGTAGAAAGTCCAAAGGAAAGACCTGGTTGCAGACCTGGCAGGAACCACATGATTTGTCACCCCCAAGTCTCTCTCTCTCTCTCTCTCTCTCTCTCTCTCTCTCTCTCTCTCTCTCTCTCTCTCTCTCTCATGCTTCCTCCCTCTCTTCCTTTTCTTCTTCAGTTTGTATTGTTTTCATTCCAAGGCTGCTTCCTCCTTCATGCCTCAACCATCTTACAAGTAGCTGTTGTGGTAATTATTAATGTTAATTAGGGGGTTTCTACCCCACCTTTGATCATTTTGTTCCCACATTAAAAACACAAAACTTTTATAATTACAATAAGCCATAATAAGCACTACAGCTGAGCAAATATCAACCTTCCATGGCTGTTTTGTCTACTTCCCTGTAAATAACCCCGGGATATGACTTGTGTGTTCCATCTGGGCTGCTATAACTCCAATTGGCCGTCCCTTGTGGCCAGTTCTCATGATCCCTTACCCCATGACATCTTCTCCTCTCTCCATCTTCTCTTCCCCTTGTGGTCCTGCCTCTCATCCCAAACCCAGGGAATTGAAGCCTCATCTAGGTCTCTCCTGCCCAGCTCTAGACTTTAGGCATTTTAATTCAACCAATAGTTTTAAATTAATGAGCAAGGTTACATAGCATCATTTTTTATAGATGAGGATTCTGTCGTCCCCCGTCCCTGAGGCAACCAGATCTTGGGGGCCAGTATTTAGCATTACAATACATAGCAAAGACCAAACCACAAGTAGCTATTAACTGCTTCATGTGCTTATCTCTGAACCAATTGCTGGGACCAGGGGAGTGGTATATGTTGATTGACTTGTGGTCATGGAATTCCATGGGGCAGATGAATTAAAGCAAGACGTCCATTTGTTTTTGTTTTTGTTTTTTCTTCTAGAGCACAGCAGTTGTGTTATTAGAAGGGAAAAAATGGACGCTTTACAGAAAAGGCAACACAAGTCCTCTAAGCAATGAACCATAATTGATACGCAATATTAATATGTTCATCAGTCTCATTTTAGGTATTATATTTCCTATCTTAAAGCAACTTTTCCCTCTTATTTTATTGAGCTGTAATTCACTTGGTACACAACTCACCTGTTAAGTTTTATTGTGACCACAGATGGCTTTCTGGAAATTATCAACACACAAATTTTAAAACATATTATCATTTCTCCCCAAGATGTCATTAGTGATAATTTCCTATCTATCCCTTCCAACCAGCCCATGGCCTCCAGAACCTACTTTCTTGTTTCCTTAGCATTTCTTCTCCTGGATGGTTCGTCTAGACGGTCTGTTGTGGCAGGTTTCTCTCCATCAACATACTGCAGCCCTTCATTCCCCTTTCAGCGTATCTGATGGTGATGGGTCACACCACCACATTGTATTTCCCTGGTCACTGGCTGTTGGGTATTTTGTTGTGTCCATTCTTTTGGCTATTAAGAGTAGTGCTTCTCTCTGGTCGGTTATGTGTAACAAATCACTATAGCACTCTGGTTCCACTGGAAATACTAAAGTGAAGAACTGTATCGTTTTATTGTAAATGTTAACCTACCATATACTACAACTTATAGCTGATGCTACTGGTTAAGCTTATGATACAAAGCTTAAATGTCAACCCCCAAATGTAAAGAAGACACAGAGTCTTGTTTCTTCAGATTCATCCAGTGAGTGAGTCAGCAAAATGTCTGAGTGCCCCTCAGCTTTAAAAAGATGAAATCATTAAATTTGATATAAATGGTATTTTCTCATTTGTTAATAAAGTGAATGACATCATTAAAAAAAAGAATAATGATTCTCTGAACATCTGTGTTTAAGTTCTGTGAGTGTGGACAGATGTAACTTCATATGTATGCCAGGGAATATGATAAGTCTGGGTTTAACATTCAGAAAGATCCTGGATTGTTGTCCTGTGTGGCCCTTCACTTTGCATCAGCACTAGCTGCAGGGATCCAGCCTTCCCTAATGCTTGCTGTGATTATTTTATCCTAGACACTTATATCTGTGTGAAGAGTAAGTACTATGCTTGTAGTTTTCGGGGGAAAAAAACCTATCAGAAAGATTGTGGTATCCATTGAATGTCCATACTCTCTCAGGTGTGTGGAGAGATTGCTCTAGCTTTCTCCCCTAAAAGGACACTGGTTTGATACCCAGCACCCCCATGGCCTGTAACTCTAGTTACACAACCATCTGTAACTCTAGTTCCAAGCTACATGCTGCTTTCTTCTGCCTCCCACCCACCCCCACATGTACCAGGTACACACACAGTATGTAGACATACATGCAGGCTGTGGTGGTTTGAATGAGATTAGTCCTATAGGCGCATATATTTGCAAGCTTAGTCCCCAGTTGATGAGCTGTCAGGAAAGGATTAGGGGTGTGGCCTTATGTATGCCACTAGGAATAGGCTTTGAGGTTTCAAAAGCCCACCAGAGCCCAGTCTGTCTCTCCCTCCCTCCCTCCTTCCCTCCCTCCCTCCCTCTCTCCCTCTCTCTCTCTCTCCCTCCCTGCTGTCTGAGAAGCAGAATGTAAAGCTCTCTGCTACTTCTCCAGTGACATGCCTCCCTGTGTGGTACCATGCTCTACATCGTGATGATAAGGCTCTGAAACAGTAAGCAATCCTCCACAGAAATGCTTTCATGAGTTTAAGAGTTGCCTTGGCTATGTGTAAGTGTTACAGGTCTGAGAGGAAAGGCTTCTTCAGTGGAGGTCTGGAAGCTCTGAGGGAAAAGTCTTCCCCAAGAAGTGTTGCAGCTCAGAGTGGGAAGGTATTCTGGCAGTTGGGAACCAAGGAATACCTCAAAGTCACACCACACAACAAACATCACATAGGAGATTTATTGGGAAAGACACAAGGGGATGACAGAATGTTTCACTTTGTAGTGAAAAATACTCCATTTAGATTTTCTGGAACCAACCTTCCCATCCCAACATGGATCCACAGGGGTGACATGTAACAATATTACTGTGGAGACACAGACAAATATCTACTTATCCCAGATAGGGACTTGACAACAGGCCAAAGTAAGGATATCACCAAAGCCTAACATAGTAAACCAATGAATTTTATTGGGGTTACTTACTGGAGTATGGGGGAGGGGTTACTTATAGAAGCAGAAATGCCTCAAAAGATAGCTTCCTCACCAAAGCTCACTACAGCATGGGAGACAGCTAAAGGAAAACTGGAAACTAGATTGTACTGCACAATCTGCAAGGCAGATGGAAAGGTTGGTTTGAAATTGTGTTATTATTTCCCACACCAACCAATGCCATTTAATAGCTATTGACAGGGACTAATATTACATTAGCTTATAAGTAAATCTAGAAGTTATTAAAGTGCACAGGATGATCGACATGGAATCTATTCAAATACTATATCTTTTTTACGCAAGGGACTGTAGCATCTGCAGATTTTGGTATCCACACAGGTTCTTGGAGTCAGTCTCCATGGGCTTGTGTTCTCTCTTTTCCATTTTGTTGTTGAAAGGAGGGAGTCTGGGAGTGAAGCTAACATGAAAGCAAGCAGAAGACACAGAGAGAAAAGAAGGGAAACTGAGTCCTGAATACCCGCAACCTGGAATATTTTGGTTATGAGCTCAAAGAAATTCTTTCCTATATTCCAGTGTTTATTGCCTGAGACCTAAAGGAATGTGACAGTTTCACTACGATTTCTCTGTTGATGATACTGTGACATGCTGGAAACTTTGATAGCTATTAGGAGCTCTATTAACTTGAGACGAGGGTGCAGGAAGAGTAAAGACATCATTAGAAAGATGAATGCTAAGCAAATGTCCCTCCTGGGCTTCTCCCACTCCATAAAACTGCTCCTCCAAGTTGGGTTCAAAGGCGGTAAAAATCTGGTAATGGGAAGGGTATTAAGCTCATTACAAGCCCAGGAAAGGTAGCTCATTTGGAGGAAAGACTCCTTAGAACACTTGAGATCTTGTAACATGGGAGGGGCCAGAGTCAGAGAAATACATCTGGCTCCTCTTAAGCTGTTCTGTTTTAGCTCAGGATGAAGCATCTTGGAGAAACACCAGGGATGTAAGGGATGCCTTAGGTCATCTATCAGGTGCCATCGCTCTGGCAATTAAATGAAATAGCAGAAGCATTTATTCAGATGTATATGAAAATACCTCTGGGTGAGTTATGTGAAAGACTGAACACTCCTGAGTTATCATTGGTCTCCAATAAAGAGTAGAGTGGAGGCTAGTCTTATTTCTGGGGTGTGGAATTGCCAGAGGATGGAGGCTCATATAGTGTATGTGACATGGATCTCACTTCTTCTCTGAACTATCGTTGGAAGGTTCTTGTTCAGGTCCTCTGGAAATGAGTGCTGAGAGTGAACAGCATGAGTCATTGCTGGCAATGGTGGGGATAGCAATGCTAGCAAATGAGATAGTGACAAGGGACTTCAGAGGTGGCTTTGCAGTGGACTCCATACAGAAGATATTTCTGATGGGATAGAAGCTGAAGCATAATACAACACTTGTTCACAAGCACACCCTGGGTCTTCTAGTAACTCTAGGGACAGTGAGTGAGTGTGTGTGTGTGTGTGTGTGTGTGTGTGTATGTGTGTGTGTTGCTGTATGGCAGAGTTTTAGAAACCCCTCTGGCAGGATTAGGACCATTGAATGAGCAGTTTGTCTCTCATCTTTCAAGCCTCTGATTATCTTCTGTGTTCTGTATAGCTGTGTCTCAGCCTCTCTGTATGATCTTTCTCCTCTGGCTCCTCTCCTGTCTACTGAAACCCCATGAACCTTTGTTGAGAGGGACTCACTTTAGTGGCTCACATCCAAGGGGAAACTTAGATATTAACAGTGGGTGGTATATCTGGTGATTAGGGAAGCAAATGGGAGGGGCTGTGATGGAGAAAACTTTGGGTGTTCAGTTTCCCCACCTTTCCTCTTTGGCATAAAACTACCCTTTGTCTTATTTTTAGATCTGCAGAATGATTTGTCGAAGTGCCTTAACATGCCCAATTTGGAAGCTGATGATCTTTGTTGCCAACAGGGAAGCCAAATTCTTTGGGAATACATGCAGAGGTTATAATTCTCTCTTCAGGCAGTAGAGACCAGATGAAGTAGATAATTGGTTACAAAACACACATGACACTGCAGGCTTAAGGAGCTTTAGTTTTCGAAATCAACCTGGTAAATGGGAAAGATATCATGCCTGCCTCTGAGTTCATGTGCTACACCTTGAAAACCAGCTCCTCTGAAATAAACATGAATTTAAGCAACTCCAGTTTCAAGGCAAGCCTGTACTGAAATTCTGGGCTCGGTTACGTGAAGTCCACAGTAGCTATCTGGGTAGATCTCTGTGGTTTTGTGTGGTTGCTGCATACTTGGCAAACAATGTCTGTAGATAATTGCACAGAGGCTGAATCTGGGGACTCCTCTACGTATCTGTGTTTTCAATTGCCCAAGATGAGGAGCAGTAACTTGGACACCACTGACAGTGTTCAGCCAGGTGATGGGAAAGTGGTATTGACATTTATTTCTGAAATCTGGCTAGAGTATAGGAGGTGGCAAGGCTGACAGACATCTAAAGGATTGATGGAATCTCTGGAACCTCAAATGCAAATGATAGAACTGGATAGATAGCCATTGAATTAATAATCTGGACCCTTGAGTTTTAGATCATTCAACTATGGAACTTCCCCCCTCCTATTTCAACAAAAGGACAAAGAGGTTGATAAAACACAAACTCTCCCTGTTCCTTACTGTGTATTTAGTATTACCTCAAAGATAATTCTTTTTGCATAGAGCTAGCACCATGCAAATCCCACCAGTGTCAAACAGTACCAGGGGGAGAAACATGCTCCTACAGGTGGGAAGTTGGAAGTATTTAGCTTGGATTAGATATAACTGAACAACTAAAGTTGAGGGCAGGTGAGGAGGGGTAGAGCTAAGAGTATCGATAAGGGCAAGCTTCTCCAGGTGGGAGATAGTAGCAGCCAGCAATTGTGTCAAAGGCAATTTGAAACTGAAAAACTATGTGTGTCTGTGTCTTTTATCCATGGATTCAAGAAAAGCTGGGTGGAGGCTAGTAGCCCAGTCCATTCCCGGAGCTTAGCAAAGGTACACACAACAACTGTGGGTTCTGGGGTTTGAACTCAGGATGTCAAGTTTGTATCATGACCACTTTTATCCACTGAGCAAACCTTTAAGTTGACAGATGGAAGGTCTCTCCTTTAAACTTCCTCTTTACAACATTTTCTAAGGAGTAAAACAAGTCTTCATATGGCCTTCGTTGACTGGGGTTACTGGGAGTGGGAAAGAGGCTAGTGTCCACTCTCTGTGATATTTATTTATGCATGGAATCATCTAAAACGCTCTCAGAATTAAAAAATAACATTTCTTTCCTTGGTCTGATTTCTACAAATGACCAGGAAATCGGGGAGGGTAGATAGGATTGAAAGGGTTGGGGAATGGGTAGAAACCCCCCACATCCAAACAATTGTGCAGCCAAGGGTGGATTCCAGAGACAGGAATGACATAGGTCTTCAGTTCTTGAGTGGAGTCCCTGGGGGTTCTTTGAATAATATGCTCATTACTATAATTCACTTCATTTTTTAAAATCCATTTTCTATCTTTTAAAATTAGACTCCGTCTCATCACTGTAGCAGTTTAGAGGAGTTTGTAGCAAAAGTAAGTCTCTTAAAGATATTCATGGAATATTCTATCTAGTCCGGTGCTTTCCATGACAAGATCTTCATAGTGTGCTAGATGCTTTCTCAGGGATCAAGGGGCTTAGAGTTTCTCCCTATAGTGTTTTGCAAGCCTTGTTTTCTGCTCCAATTTTCCTATCTATGATATAAAGTATTATGGCTGAGGAAATGTATCTAAAATTTTGAAATAGACTGAAGACTTTTCTTGTTATGAAGATCATCTGTGATGTATCATCCAAAAGGACTAGCTTTTATGTTATGGTGGTCCCCTATGTTATGGTGGTCCCCTATGTTATGGTGGTCCCCTATGTTATGGTGGTCCCTTCCAGGACTGCTCCAGTGATCTCCTAGAGTTCTGTATATTTATTTGCAAACCACAGAATGGGAGTTTGTCTATGTCATGGTTCACTTTGTTGCTGCAGAGACAAATGCCCTATATGGTTTGCAGAGCCCAAGGAGACAAGAAGAGCTTGGGGACTGGTTTGAGTGCAGTAAGAACTTCACTGTAGCATTAGCTGCTGAGTGGAAGCAGGAGCACTAACTCTCAAGATGTTGGTGGACTGTGTGGATTTTTGTGACAGTGAAATGAGTGTGGGCTGTTGGGAAGAAGATGGGGCCTCTTAGTCCAGACGAGCGAGTGAGGGGCCAAAGGCACAGATCGGGAACAAAAAATGGAGGGATTTTTTTTTAAGAGATTGTGTTTCCATACTCTGGCTGCCATCTGGCTGGGGGTGGCAGAGAATTGTTAGCATTCTTGGAATCAGGTGACACAGGAATGCTTTTCCAGGAGGCCCTGCCTAAATCTGTTCCACAAACTTCATTGACTGGGCCACCTGGACCAAACCAGACAGCCTTTGAGGTTAATAGAGAGTATTGCCTCACCTGTCTTTGCCAGGCTCTTGGATGTCCTTCTTCATCCCCAACGCCCTCTTAGACAATGGCAGGCCTTGCATTCAGCAGCCTTTGTACATGCAAACCTTTAGTAACTGTGGAGTGCACCTGCAGGTCCTGTAATGCTCTAGGCCTGAGAAGGGAAAAGGATTTCCCTAAGAGAGTGGTTCTCAACCTTCCTAAGGCTATAACACTTTAATACAATTCCTCATGTTGCGCTGACCCCTCTCTATCATAAGTTCATTTTGTTTCTACTTCATAATTGTAATTTTGCTACTGTTACAAATTTTGATGTAAATATCTTATTTGCAGGCTATCTGATATGTGACCCCTGTGACCTCCAAGGTGTCATGACCCACAGGTTGAGAACCACTGCCCAAAGCTTGTTTTCAAGGAAGAATTTGAGAGATATCAGGGTCAGGAAGTTTGAAGACTGCTGAGCACAGCAGAATCTTTTGTTACACAGTGCCACAGAGCTATTTACTTTATTTTTTGTAAACTTGCTTTTTTAATAGACACCCCCACCTTTTATTTTTATCTAGCATCTTGTCGAAGGAACGTCTTTTGGGGCAGAATGTTAGATAAGATAGTTGTCTCCACCTTCCTCTTCATCAGTGCTTACAGTTAACTTGCATACCTGTGTTTAGAATGGGCTGAGTCATGACTATTGGGTTCTTCATTTTCTCAGCAATTGGGGGGCGGGGGCTCTACACTACTGAAGTGGTGAGTTCTGGGATGAAAGACAAATATAACTTGCCCACTTCCTGTTTTTGAAAGGTCAGGAAATAAAGAGTCAAATAGCTACAAACACATAAAGAAACTGACAAGGGCACCTTGTCTTGTTGAAGCATCTCTGGTGGTGACTACAGTGCCAGCGATGCAGTATGAGGTGACTACAGTGTCAGAGATGCAGTATGAGGTGACTACAGTGCCAGCGATGCAGTATGAATAGCATTAGCTTGGGCTTCAGCCGTGAGCAACACATAACCAAGAAACAGTAGATTACACCAGGTAAAGGGCATTTCGTCCCTACTCAGTTTTAGGCTAAACCATGAGCCTCAGAGATGTCCTCATCCTAAGCATATCATCTCCTATAGTCAGGGGTACTTCAGAGGTGAGATGAAATTAAGGGGTGGAGATGGGGAGCTTGTCCTGATGCCTGTGGTGTAGCCTAATGTGGTCTGAAGCCATCACAGGCATCCTCATAAAGAAGAATGCAGTAGGGGTATGCTAGACCACGTATCTACCTCACTGCTGAGGTTCAGGGGAGGCAGGACACAGTTGGTAATAGAGGTTCCAGTCCATGTTTCTCCCAGGTGAAAAACAGCAGACTCTGAGACAGATGCTATGATTCTTCTATGTACCCAGGCACTGCCGGCAAACTGCTGGGAGTTTGGAATGGGGGTCCATGGGTTGGTGCTTCCCTTCAGGGCATCTATGAGCCAGGAAGGAAGGGGAAGTCTGAGCTAGGAACTGGGGCCGAAATCTGGCTTGGTTCTGAGTGGGTTCTGAGTGTATGAGCAAGCATATAGAGAGACTAGAAGAGAAGGCTTTCTCTGTGAAACTTAGGCGTGGCTCTTTACGGTGAAGACTTCCCCTCCCCCAATACACATAGGCTATCCCCCTCCCCTCCCCACAGGTGATCCTTGATAAAGGAGACTGTCCTTGCTTGTCCAAACTGTTTTATTTGATGGTGAATTTAAGTGCATACACCTTACTCAGGGTGAACCAAAGATTAAATACCTTTTGAGGGAAGGAATGCCCAGGAAGGAAAGCTCATTGGTTAAACACTTGGGGCCTATTTAGATACCTCATTAGCACGGAGAACTCTGGGTTTTTATGTCTTGGTCTTCTCAGTGGTGTGTCATGGTTATCTGTTTTGGATCAGGTAGTTTGGCAGGGAGCTGGCTCCATGCCTGCCATTCTCAGTTCTGAAATTCCCCGGAGTTTGAGCTGGCGCAGCCTTACCAGTTCTTCTGTCTGGTGGCACAGTCCACTTGCCCCACAGGGGGATGAGATGTGTGTGTGATGCAGGCAATGTGGAGAATAATACCAAGCATGGCTGAGGCAATAGATGGAGGAACTTGGCCACCAAACCCTATATGCAGGAGCCTGAGTTAATTCCAAGATGGGGGAAGAGGCCACAGCTGAGGGCCACAGGCTACTGGAAGTTGAAGGAGCCCAGGAAACAGACCCTTCCCTCAGTGAACTCTGCTAACACTTCAGCCTTGTGAGAGCAACTTTGAATGTTACCCCACAACTATGAGAGAATAAACTCAAGTTGCGTTAGGCAGCTACATTTGTAGTCTTGGCAGCAATAGGAAACTAATACACTCACTTAACAAAATGTCAAAAAGTAGGTGGCCCAAGGCAAGTACAGCTGTTTGAGTGAGTCATGTGGGATATTGCTCCTCTGGATCTGGCATCCCGTGCTGTGATGCCCTTCCTCATGCTCCTAAGGAGGGATCTGTCTCAAGTGTCCCTAGTAGGGAGAGAAGAAAGGGTTAAGGAGAAAGGTTTATTCCCTGGCATCAATTTCTTTTTTCTTTTTTTCATTCAAGGACACAGACACCTGCCTAGTGGTTTTTCTAGCTAGAGAAGGCCCAGAAAGAGGGGTGATTTGATGGTACCCACTGCTTTCTGGAACAAGTTGGGATTTGAGTGGGAATGAGGAACCTGATAAAGAAAGTATCAGAAAGAAAAATACCATAGGGTCTACCACGATGTTTAATAACAACTATTGGGTATTCGGTATTGGAAGGAGAGAAAACTGGAATCAAGTTGTGGATCCATTAAGGCCAGCTGAGAAAGTGGGGAGCCTAAGCCACAGACAGGAGCAAAGCACAGGGTGAGGTGGGGAGAAGGACTACTTTGAGACTGATTCAGATTTCCTAGGCTTTGCAAAGCACTGGTGAGTACAGCCACGGTCTTGACTTCAGCAGCTTGCCAGACATATGGTGAGGAGGTTCATTGGGACAGCATACATGACAGCTTTAGACATTCTGAGCCTGAGTCCTCCTTCCTCCCACTCTGCTTTTTGCCTTTTTCCCCCACTGTAGAATAGCAGTGTGCTGAGGCCCAGACAGGTGCAGGTTGGCTGTCTTCTAGTTTTCCCTTCTCACCTGTTTCCTGCTGAGTCCAGTCACACTGCAGTTTGATACCTCCTTCCAGTGCAAGCACCTTGCTGAGACCTCCATATTCACTGGCAAAGATTTACATTGTTGCTCATGGTCAGTTTGTCTTTGAGAGATGGGAATGGGTTG
Organism: Grammomys surdaster; assembly: GCF_004785775.1. Lineage (NCBI taxonomy): Eukaryota > Metazoa > Chordata > Mammalia > Rodentia > Muridae > Grammomys > Grammomys surdaster. The sequence continues at coordinate 773,117 of NW_021604716.1, read as the reverse complement.
TAAGGAAGATATCTGTGTGGTACGTTTAGGTGCTTAGTCATGTCCTAGACTCATCTGCTGTACATGCCCACACAATTGGCTATTTGGGTACATATGAAGTGTTGCCTGTGCCCTGGACAGCTCTCCACCTGACCCTACCTGTTCTTGGGGATTGCGGGCAAGGTGGAACAGAGTCAATGACACAGACTTTGGGAGAAGGTGAGAATGCTGCAGCAAGCTCATCTGAGCACTGCCACGATCTCCTGTAATAACCTCGACCTATGCCCCCTTTGGTCCCAAGACTATTCTAAAGAGCAGCTCCTGATTGGCTGGCATTGTTTGCACTAGCAACTCTTGCTCTCTCAGGCTGTCCTCAATTAGGTCCTCCTGCAGGATATGCTTCTGGGGCTGCATGGCCCCCAGAGTTTACATAGAGGCAGCCCTGCTGGTTGTCAATGACGGGTAAGATGCTGGAAGACAGGACAACCTAAGACATTCAAGTCCATTATACTGGAATCCTCTGAGGTGGAGTCAACAATGTCAAGGCAATGGCACCCTGGCTCCCACTAGGCTGTCAAAATCTAAACATAAAAGGGTGGATATGTAGCAGGAATAGCAGGGCTGCCACTATGTAAATGCTGGTGTCCTGTGCAGCTGCAAAAGCATCTCCTCCAGCAGGACCTGATTGAGGACTGCCTGTGCTACCAGCATTCCTGAAGGAGGACCTAATTGAGGACTACCTGAGAGAGCAAGGATTGCTGGTGCAAATAACGCCAGTCAATCAGGAACTTCTATTTAGAAGAGATGCTTTCTTGGGACCAATGGGGCATGCGGGTGGAGGGTATTAAAGGAGCTTGTAGCAGTGCTCAGATGAGCTTGCTGCGGCATTCTCACCTGCTCCCTGAGTCTGTGTTGTTGACTCTGCTCCAATTCATCCCCAAGAGCAGGTAGGGCTGGGCAGAGAGCTGTCCAGGGCACAGGCAACAATGGACCTCTCTGAAGTTAGCTGTAGCCTCTCTCTGGACATCAGGCCTTGCAACTATTCATCTCAGTTCAGAATTTGAACCATAATCACTTTTGCCCAGTGTAGCAGACTAGGCACGCTTTGTGTAGCAGACTAGGAAGTATATGGATGATTTATGTTTTAGTTAAAAGTTTCCATTGCTGTGAAAAGACACCATGACCATGGCAGTTCTTATAAATGGAAATACTTAATTGATGCTGGCTTACGATTTTAGAGGTTTAGTCTGTTATTAGACTACATGAGTAGGAAGCATTGCAGCGGGCAAGCTTGTAGCAGTGCTCAGATGAGCTTGCTGCAGCATTCTTACCTGTTCCCTGAGTCTGTGTTGTTGACTCTGCTCCAATTCGCCACCAACCCCCAAGAGCAGGTAGGGTCAGGCAGAGAGCTGTCCAGGGCACAGGCAACAATGGACCTCTCTGAAGTTAGCTGTATCATTCTCACATGATGCTAGAGAAGGAGCTGAGAGCTCTTCATCTTGATCCTCAGGCAGCAGAAGGAGACTGTGTGCCACACTGGGTGTAGCTTGAACATATATTACCACAAAGCCCACCTCCACACTGACACACTTCCTCCAACAAGGCCACACCTCTTCCAATAAGGCCATGCCTCCTAATAGTGCCACTTCCTGTGGGCCAAGCATTCAAACACATGCATCTAGCAGAGGGAGTTGGAAAGGGGCATTCAAACTACCACAACAGATATTTCCGAGTCTCCTTTGCAGTTAAGAATGTCTATGTGCCTGAATATTGAATGCTAGTGGAAATAAAGGTCTTTGTTTTAGCAAGGGCAAGAAAAATACCTGTGGGAAAAAAGCATAATCATAGAAGGCAAAAATGAATAGAAGCAACTGTATACGGCAGGCTGTTGTAGAGTTTAAAAGGAAAGCACATGTCCTATTTGGAGTAAATGGTAACTTGTACACAGAGAATGTAATGTGACCTAAGACTGCTTCTACTAACCTGGAGGGTTGCTCATTCCTGTCCTCTGGGAGAGGACAGCCACAGCCAAGGTGTCTATTCTTTTCTTCCTGTACATTTATTTTGGAAGATTATTTCAAAATTTGTGTTCTATGCTGTTTATATTACTATTCAGCTTTAAAACCTGCCTTGGGTCAGCATCATTTTATATAGTTAATCCTTCATGTTTTCTCCATTTAGACTGGAAGCCTTTGGAAAGCAGGGGCTGTGCCACATGGTTGTAATTACTAATAAGGGAAAACAGGCAGTGATAATAAGATACATTAGACACGGGCCATGAAACCCCAACAGTAAATGAGACCTTCTGAGTGGCAACACCAGTTGACATGACAACACAGCAGGAGAAGTCACAAGGTCATACCCCTAGACGAGCCACAGGTAATCAATGGCTATTCAGAGAGCTAATCAGTCTTCTCCAGAGCCCTCCCAGTAAGTCATCCAGTCTCAAGTGGTCATCCCTGAACAAATATACATATGAGAGATACTAAATGGACTTTGTAGGTTACACACACACACACACACGCACACGCACACACACACACACACACACACACGCACACGCACACGCACACGCACACGCACACGCACACGCACAC
>NW_021604716.1:768016-770531 GCF_004785775.1 Grammomys surdaster | reverse complement strand
CACACGCACACGCACACGCACACGCACACGCACACGCACACGCACACGCACACGCACCACTAAAAACTAAAGAAGAGAGAGTGAATTTGAATTTGAGCAGGAGTAGGAGGAAATGGAAATGGTTAGAGTGGGGAGAGGTAGAAATAATTCAGACGTAGCACTTATGTATGAAATTCTAAAAAAATTAAATTAAAAAGAATGAATTTATCACAAGACAAACTGCCATTAACAGATGTAGGTAAGAGGGGCTGGTGAAATAGGTCAGTTGGTGGGCTGCTTATGAAGTATGAATAAAGCTTTGGGTATGGTGCCAGCACATGCCTTTGATTCCAACACTCAGGAGGTGGAGACAAGAGAATCAGAAGTTCAAGGCCATCCTTAGCTATGTGGTTTGGGTCCAGCTGGGATACATAAGCCCTGTCTCAAGAGATGGGGACCGGGGAAAGGGAGAGAAGGGATATAGCTAAAAACAATAGAAAGTACAGAATACAATCGCAGCCTCTACTCCCCTAAGGGTCCAGAGACGTTTCCCGTGGATCGTTTAGCAGCTTGGGGGTTTTCATGGTATATATCCCTGGGCTGTTATGATTACCATAGCCAATATTCACAGAATCGCAATGATTTTCTAAACACTGTACTAAAAGCTGTCCTAAACTGTGGGTGCTATTGCTCTCCCCACTTTGCAAATGAGAAAGTAGCTCCCAAGAAGGCTGTTGAGTGATGGACTTCAAGTCACATAATTCATAAGCCTAAGAGCTGACATTTGAACAAATCTCGAGGTTCAGAGACCAAGCTCTCTATAGCACTTTCTCGTCCCAGTTTTTCCCGAGGTAAATCTGCATTTCGGGACTTCCCCATGCTTGCCTCGGAAGAGAGGCACCTATCCCTATCTGTCTTCAATCACCTGGCCTTCCACCCCACCCTCCCAAACTGTAACCAGCTCTTGGCTCTGAGGAGTCCAGGCGCCTGTGTGCACGCCAAGATAGATTCAAAACCCCTGGTCGGGAAGATTAACATCTAAGATTCAAATCTGCCTCCGCATCTTGTCTCAGACTTACCCTACTCCCAGGCTATTCTGGTGCTAAAGTGAGACGGGCAAGGAGCCAGAGAGGAGCTCAGTGTTCTCCACCCATCAGGCATTGTTTGACACCTGCATGGAGATTAAGAGGACAGCTCTCAGGCACTCGGCTGCAGCACTGCCTGACAATGAACTCAGCAAACTGCCAGGATTTCAAGTGGGAAGAAAAATCCACCAGGCGGCTTGAGACCACGGGGATCAGCGCTCTGAGGAGAACGGCAACATCGTGAGGGATAAGTGAGAATCCATGTCTGCGAAGTCAAAAACACATGGGTTTGTTCCCACAGCTGCGAGGGCCTGGCTCACGTCGACATCTGCTCTGGAGATTTCCATTCAGAGCCAGCCTCCACTCTTGCCACAGACTCTTGCAGCGCAAGGGTGACGTTGATGTTGATGAATAATAAGTTTGAGCCTGATGCTGGCTCATCATTTTACACATGTAGTCACATTTAATACGAGGATGCAAGTCAGGTGCTGTTAAGCCCCTCCCTCTTCTCTTAGTAAGTGAGAATGTTGAGATCGACAAATAGAAAAACTCAGAAAAGCAAGGGAAAAAATGTCCAGGATTAAACAGTGGGGCTGGATCTCTACTCCAGTGTATCCAGTGAACCACTGAGGTAAGTTCAGTTGCCCAGTGAGTTGATTGTGATTCCAGCTTGGTTAAGGAAACAGAACACGCATTTGAGCATCCCCCAAGAAGGAATTCAGATCCCAGCCCTGCCATGGCCAGCAAGCTAGTTCAGCCTCCTGGAGCCTCAGGTTCCAGTCTGAAAAGATGTCAATACCCATCTCCAAGACCTATGAAGATTATTTCGGCTAGAGGCACATAGTAGGTCATGATCTAGGGGTGATAGCTATAAATACTTTGTTTTCCTAGGGAAAGTTCTCTGTAACCTAATTCTCCTATCTTTTTTTTTAATAGTACGTTTATTGAGGCACTAAGTCATCTTTACATGTTTACTGGGTGCTTACTACCTTCCAGAAATTGTAGTCTTTGCCCAGCGTCTGCCCTGGTCCTGATCAGGCCTTTCAGCCAGGGTAGATCAAGTACCCAAGGATCAGAAATCCAAACTCCAGTGGCTTAACCAAATGGACACCCTGCTTCCCAAATCAGAAGTGCAGAAGCAGGGATGCTGAAGCAGACTTGAGGACTCTGTACATAGACCTGCCGCAGGCTCCTCCTGTCATTCTGCTGTACCAGTCACCTCCACAAGCCATCGCTAACCCAATCAGGTTCTGTCAGTGAAGACAAAAGAGAAAGTAGTTGCTGCAAGAAGCTACAGGACCAGCTCAGGTGAGTATCATTACAGCCAGCCTGGGAGACCTGCCAAGCACTGCTGGTACTTAATTTAATCTCTCTAAATTTGAATATTCATTAACATATGAGACTATAACACTCCATATGAAGGAGTTAGGCACTCCTCATCCCACCCCCCC
>NW_021604716.1:723426-767916 GCF_004785775.1 Grammomys surdaster | reverse complement strand
CCTCTCCTCTCCTCTCCTCCCCTCCCCTCCCCTCCCCTCCCCTTCTCTTCCCTTTCCTTCCCACTTCCCCCTTTCCTTTCCTTTCCTTTCCTTTCCTTCCCTTCCCTTCCCCTTCCCTTCCCTTCCCTTCCCTTCCCTTCCCTTCCCTTCCCTTCCCTTCCCTTCCCTTCCCATTTCTTTTTCCCTCCCTACTTGTCTCTCAGCATTGGTATTGCTAAGGAAGTACAGAATATTGGCTAAGAAAACAAGGCATAGCTAGAAGAAACACGGAGTATTACGTGGTCAGCAGAAGTGTGAAAGTCTTGTAGTCAATGAATAAGATCATAGACTTTGAGTTTGGTTGTTTCTCTTGGAATGTTGACCCTGACACTAGTCCTAATGTCCTGTCAAGTTGAAACTTGTAAAATGTAGGTAGTAGAAATAAGAGTGTACAACACTGAATGCAGGAACACATCCTAGCATAAACCAAGCTGTGGCCCATAACATTATCTGTTATAAAACAGACTTGGTAGGCGATGACTGAAGGGCCAGATCTGACCTGCAACTGGCTTTTATAAATGAGAATTTATAAAATTCTAATTTGCTACCATTTGTTTATATATTATCTATGGAGTTTTGACAGCTACAGTGGCAGAGTTGAGTCATCTGGCCAGAGGCCATATGTTCCCCAAAGCCTACACTGTTCACTAGTTACTACACTTTACTAGTCCTTTACAAGAGAAGTTCCTAAACCCCATTGTACTAGAACATGCATGCTAACCTCACCACTCTAAGAGAACAAGAAGAAAAGTTAGTATTCACATTGACCACGTGTGTATAGTTGAGTCACTGACTTAGCCTTTAGGAAGATTTTTTTTCTTCTTCTTTCAATTGTGAAATCAAGACTAGTGCTGTCTTCTTTAGAGGGATGTTGTAAGAGTTAGAGATGATGTAACTGGCCTCAATAGGTGCTCATTAAACAAACCCACAGTTTCCCTTACTGTGGGAGAGTCTAAGCAGATAGTGGCGTGGTAAAATGTTAGAGAAAAGCATAGACACGGTGTTGCCTTTCCAGAGTTCCTAAAAAAATGTGCCATGAACTTGGTGATTTAAACAGCAAGGGAGTATTGCTTTAGACGTGGAGGCCAGGAATCAAGTTCCAGGTGCTGGCAGACTGTTTCTGTCTGAAGGAAAGCTAATTGGTGCCTTGTCTCTGATTTCTGCTACTTGGATGAAAGTCTTTGCCTTTCCTTACCTGCAAGCAAGTCCTCTGAACCTTTACCTCAATTCACGCTCCTTTTACATGCCATCTGTGTCCCAATCACCCTTTCTTCGTAAAGACACAGTCATATGGGGTTGGAACCCTCCCTGATGACCTCATCTTAATGGTGTCTTCTGTGGACCCTATTGCCAAATAAAAGCTCACTCCTGAGTCCTGGGAGTTAGGACTTTATTGTCTCTGGAGAGATGTAATTCAACAGAGGAAATGAGGAGCTTAACACAGGCAAACATAGCAGTCAGATAACTGTAAGGAGGCTCACTGGATGGCCAGGGAGGTCCATGGTAGTCTGATGAGAAGAGAGAAAGTGCAAAGCAACAGAAATTAAGTTCTTTATGAGACATAGTAACTAGTGAGGAGAAGAGCCGACTGGGACACCGAAGGTGGTAGAGGATGCTATTGTTGAAACTGAACACTATGAATTTAGAAGAAAGGGAGAGACCCACTACATTAGAATGGAGTTCTGCGAAGACAAGAATAAAGAATTTTGTGGAAACAGTGAGTAAGCAAAAGAAAATGAATATTCTTGAACCTGTAGTATGTCATGTATCTGTCCAGGTCACTAAGTGGCAACCTGGTGAGGTAGAAGTCTGGTAATAACTCTTAATGGGTGGATGACATCACTGGATATTGGGAAGAGCAGGTACCAGGAGATGGGTAGCATGTGTTCTCACATCACGTTCCCAAACTTCTCTTTGATGACCATGTTTAGACATTCACTCTCCTTCCTTCCCAGCCTGCGGCATCCCACACTTGTCAGGAACTGCCCTTTGTCCTACACAAACACTTCCTGCATTGCCAGGTGATCACACCTGCTGGCACGAGCCCAGCCAGCGTGCCGATAACTCCTGCCCAGGCAAAAAACAAACGCCAAGCTTGTGGTTGGGACACTCCTTTCTCCCGCCATAGAAACCTGGCCTTTCATTTCACAGCACACATGCCCGTCTGTACAAGAACACTCTCAGGGTACTACCCATGGGGAAAGGAGAGGATGCTGCCCCTTAGTACTAAGCTGCCACAGTTTGAGAGAATCTCCTATTGTCATAGTTGGTGTCTACAACTTGCTTATTATTGTATTCATCACGGGCACGCACTCCATCCTACTCCATAGTGTGAATAGGATGATCTACCCTAAAAATCAAACCCCAGGGACCTTTCTGCCTCCATTACCCCCAGTTCCTAAATGATATGGCCTTATCCTGAAGTTTGATTGGAAGCTTCCTTCTACAGGCATAATTAATTAAACTGTCGGCCATTGATTGACAGCTTAAATTTCACCTCCCCTCTCTTAGCTAGAGGTATAGAGATTGGGCAGAAAAAGTCCTCTTGTCATCTTACCCAATCCTGAAGCTATATGGAGTTGGGCTGGGGCGGAGGGTCCCCAGACACTAGTCATCTCATTGTCATATAAAGAACAGCCATCACTCTAGCACTGTTTGCTCAAAATTTTGGGTCTTTTTGCAGCCATGGTTTGAGAAGCCTCCTTTATCATATATAGTCAGCTCAGTAATAATGAGAGTCAGCTCCAGGGCTACCTACAGACAGCAATGTCCATAGACGCCCAAGTCCCCTTCATAAACAGGTATTTGCATGGGACCTGTGTATAGCCTTCAGTAGTCCTCAGGAGACTTTTGATTCTCAGTGCACACTAAGTTTGATTGTCATTGATATTATTAGAGCATCAAAATCCGTTTTGTAAATAGTCTGTGTGTTTTCAGTATATATATCTTTAAAATATTTTCAATCCACTTTGAGTTGAATCAGCAGAGGGAGAACTACTGGCGGGCGTGGAGGGCTGACTATGTCCAGTTTGCATACCTACTTGAGTGTCTTGTTTTCTTGCATTGGCTTAAAGAATATTTCAGCATCCAGTCCAGTTAGTTCCTCAAGTTGTGTTCCTTTCTCAGTGTTTTTTTCCTGTTTTTCTCTCATATTGATATTTCCATGTGAACTTTCTAAGCATTTGCATTTGGACAAGCCTGATATCATTAGAAATTAAAAAAAAAAAACTACAGGCCTGGGAGATGCTTCAGAGGATACACACTTGTTAGACAGTTGTGATGGCTGGAATTTGAGTCCTTCTTACCCATGTGAGAAACCTGGTGAACATGGTGACCCACATGTCACTCCAATGTTTTGGAAGTGGAGACAGGAGGCTCCTGTGGGTGAGCTATCTTGCAGGCACCTGAGTCTGTGAGCTTTGGGTTTAGTGACAAATAAGAACAGTTAAGGAGGAAACTTGTTATCAACCACACACACGTGCACACGCACATACACAACTACGTACACACTCACAGGACAAAACCTATTCTTGTGTTGTGCTTCCTCCAGGGAAGTACCACAGTATGTGAAAACTAAACTATTTCATGTAACAATAAGGAATCAACATCAAGCTAAGGTGGAGTTGAGAAATGTTTGAAACACATGGAAGTTGAACATATACTACAGAAAAGACTTTCAAAAGCAAGTAGCATCCATGGTAAGTCCATCTAGAAGATGCTTGCCATTATTATAACTAGGGAGGAGGTAGGTCTGCAGAGAGCCTCTGGGAAAATGCCTAACTGGATGTGGTGTCTCACTTCTATAATCCCAGCACTTGAAGGCAGAAGCATGACCAGGATCCACAGTCTTCCTTAACTACACAGTGAGTTCAAGACCAGCTAAGCTATACTGTTTCAAAACATATATGCATACACATATGTGCATATGTTTGTACATATTTGATTTTGAGTGATAAGGTTCTTGGAAAAATCCATATTGTAAGAAGAAGTTTGGACACAGTCTGGTTTCCACTTGGATTTCTAAGAGCAAGGATGCCGGCTAGCCTCAGGCACTGTAGAACTCTTGGAGGCAGGCCTGTGTCAAACATGTCTCCATTCCTTTCTAAAACATGCTGTCACAGAGCAAGGACCACTTCAGTCTTCTGCCTAGCCTGAGAACTTGACTTGGAGAGGAGAGGAAGAATTGAGGAGGGTCAATCAGACTCAAGATGAAGTCTAACATCCATCACTCTAGGGTCTGTGCTGTGTGAAGAAGCTCTTTGCTTTGCGAAGGAAAATAAGGGTGCTCACCTACAAGCTCAGCTTCTGACCTGTGTGTGTAAGCTCCTCCTTCTCCTCCTAAGTGAACACACAACATGTTCAGGGATTCCTCCCCCTGGTCCCTCTCTCCTTCTCTCTCTCTCTTCAGTTGAAAACATGGAATCTGGGTACTGTTTATCTCTCAAATGAACTGATGAAAGAAAAAATAGAAATAAAGTTTAGCTCTGTCTTAACTATTGCTTTAATGCTGTGAAGAGACATCATGACCAACTTATAGAAAAAAGCATTTAGCTGGGACTCTCATAGGGTGAGGCCATGACCATCATGGCAAGAAGCATGGCTATAGGCAAGCAAGCAGGCAGGCGTGGTGCTAGAGCAGTAACTGAGAGCTTACATCTGACCCACAAGGTGAAGGCATACAGAGAATAAGACTGAGCCTGGCATGGACTTTAAAAACCACAAAACCCACCCTCAGTGACACATGTTCTCCAACAAGGCCACACCTCCTAATCCTTCCAAAACAGTTCTACCAACTATGGACGAGCATTCAGATACATGAGCCTATGGGGCCGTTCTCATTCAAACTACCACAGTCTCTCACTTTAAAAGGATACATTTTATTTTGTTAACTAGTAGATAACATTTTAATATCCACTCAAACCTAAAAATGTTGAGAAAACATTGTGAAATAGCTAAGCTATAACTTAGTCTGATAGGCCAGTAAGAACGCCACCTTTTCCCTCCCCTTTTCTGAAGAGAAAAAGAGAAGGTGGGGAGATGGTGGTAGAGTGGATGGGGGTGGGGGAGGATGGGGGAAGGGAAGGAGGGAAAACTGGTAGGGACGTAAAGTTAATTAATTACATTTTTCAAAAAAGATTGTCTCCCTTATTATATTCACATTCTTAGGTTGTATCTCTTTTTGTCTTGGTTTGGTTTATAGTTTCAGAAGCTTAGAATTCAATACATTTCTCTGTCTCTTTGTCTCTCTGTCTTTCTCTGGTTTTCTGTCTCTCTGTCTCTGCCTATCTCTGTCTCTGTCTCTGCTGTGCTGGAAGTAATAAATTCAATATATCAAACTTACATTTAGAAAGCTTAAATTCCATCTTATTTTAAGGCTGTTATTTAAAAATGTTGCATTTTCCTTGTGAATTGAAAATTTTTTAGAAAGGAAGATTAATTTCAAATGTGTGGCCCTGGCTGTCCTGGAACTCACTCTATAGACCAGGCTGGCCTTGAACTCATAGATCTGCCTGCCTCTGCCTCCTGATTACTGGTATTAAAGGTATATGCCACTGCTGCCCGGCTAATTTTTTTCTTTTAAACAAGGAAAAAAAATTTCTATTCTTACACATGCTGTATATCATGCCAACTAATATTTTATAATGTATTTTAAAGATTTTTAGCCCTACTTGAATAAAAATTTAAAAATAGAAAAGTTTAAAGGGGGCGGATAAGGAATGAAATTTTCCTTTTAACTATATTCCAGGTTTACATTAAAGTTCATATTCTTAATGGTGAGAAAGGAACCACAGGAAAGATTTGATCGGTAATTAAAATAAAGTAAAACGAGACAAAATCTCAGAACAGAATCATTGAAAATATTGTTTGCCATGGCAAATCGTTACTGGGCTAAGAAATCTGTACTCTTCTGGTAATGCTGGCACACAGGCTTCTGAGACCTGGGAGCTGGAAAGTCTAATGACTCCTTGGCTAATTCACCAAACCCCCGGGGTCACCACCAGGGCATTGGAGCCAGGCAAAGGACTAGGCTCACTTCTGCCTCAGTTTCCTCATGGTCTAACAGTGTCTGCTGCTGACTTCCTGAAAGTCTTCAGGGTTGTCAATCACAGATTAGCTTCTCTTTCATTGGCTGCTACCTCTGCCATGGCTTGGCCCTGCATTATTTGGTCTCGCAGGCAGCTCCTGTGGTTCAGTGGGCTCTCACTTGCATTGGCCTAAAGCTCCCCCACCCCACCCCCACGCACCCTTCTACTCTCTCTTCTCACACTTGGACCACTTCCAGATTTCTGGGTCTGTAACAGCCACTCATCGGCACCCATTTCCCCAGGTCAGCCAATGCCATGTTATTTATGGCATAGTTTATCTTATTTGAGAAAGATCCAGGTTCTTTCTGTCCTTGAGCCCTTATTTGTCACTTGTCCTAATGACAAGTCCTGGCTGAGGTGTATTAATAGCCTGCGACTCATTCACGGAGCCGTTCAGCAATACAGCCACCGGAGCCACTCAAGTAGGCAGACGGGAACGCACTGATTTCACTGGTGGGTGCTCTCAGATACGCTCGGCTACCCGTAGGTGGTGGCAGTGATGCAGCTTTACTACCCTCTAGTTTTCTTTATGCTTCCATTACTTGTGCCGAGTGTATATTTTCTACTTTGCAAATGAAGACATGGAAACTCGAAAATGTCAGCTGGCTTGCAGGTCTCAGTGGGCACATTCACGAACCAGAAGCAAAGTATGTTCCATACCCAAGCACACGGTATCCCTCCCCCACCACCTGTTGCAGTGAAAGTAGAATTTCCAGAGCGGTTTCAAGGAGACTTTTGTGCCCACCTGGACATTATATTTCTACTCGGAATTTCAGAACACTCAAACGTGCTTGGTAACTTGTTCCCCAGTGTTCTCCGTTGACTACTTCCTGAAAGCATCCCTTTATAGGAACAGCACGTGGGTTGGCTATGGTTCTGAGCATCTTTGCCAGGCTTGTCCCTGTTACCCTAGGACACAAGAGCTGCCAGCGTTTGTAGCATGCATGAGCCTAGTTAGCAGTTTTAAGCGATCAGAACATCAAGTGCCTTCCTCTTTCTGCTCTGGAGACTTTCAAACACGCCCGCAGCACTGTTCTCTGTAATACACAACATCCCCTGCCCTCCAAGGTAGACTCCAGCATGGGCTTCCTTGCACATCACGTTGCCCATATCACATGGCATGTGAGTTGTGCTAGACACGTTTGTGTCCCTCAGAGGCACCTGCTATGGGACTCTGGAGTACTTGTCTCAAATAATGTGTTCTGTTGCAAAAAGGGAAAGAATCAATACTAATTAGGTGGAATTCCCAAGCCAAAAATTATACTAGCTGTTTTACACACACTGTCACATAATCCTCACAGGAGAGAGGGACTTTTGAGCGCCATTTATCAATACATCTACAAATAACATAGAAAGCAGAGGCTGTTCCCAAGTACGCTCTGTCCAGGAGAGGCTGCCAAATGCAAATGAGGAATAGACAGTTTCTAGAACACATAGTTCAGTGATATCACAAGCTTTGAAGCAAGTAATTACAAACACCATGGATGTTTGTACATAGAGCAACCAGTATTACTGCTGAGGTGGGCATTGGCTTCCCGCCCATAGCTGCTGGGATTCTCCCCGAATCCCATTACTACCTTACTCAGTGATTCCCCACGGTATCTTTAGAAGATAAACAATCACGAAACATTGTTTCTCTTGCAGGAACTGGGGTCTAGGGAATTAACAAACTTGTCCAAGTTGCTGTTACCACAGATTAAAGAAACAATTTTGTGTAGGTGTTGAGGCAAGACCGTGCAGTGGTTATGAGCAAGAAGGGATCAGGCTCCACGGCTTCAAACGTAAAGTCTGTTTTACAGTTGTTTCTCCTAAGAGCAGTGTCTCAGCTCTTTGAATCTTAGCTGTCTCCGTACACAAAGTAATGATTACGATCTCACTCACGGTTGTTTCCTATGTTACATATAAAGAAACTGGAACCAAGGTTGTAGCCTAGGGTCCAGGGCCTAGCGGCAAGGCTGGGGCTCCGCAAAGTTGATAGATGCATCTCTATCACTGGTGCCTGGTTACATTCCAAGTAACAGTGATGTCAAGTTTATCCCTCGCCCTTCTTTCAGTGATCCAGTTTAATACCTGCTGGAGCTCATCTGGATTGTCTTTACCAGGGGAGCAGTATTGGGGTGGAGTCCTTGAGGACTAACATCCTTCCCTGGAGACTGGGTTGCTTCTCTCAGGAATGGATTCATTTTCAGAGAGAAGGTTGTTATAAAGCACCCACCCTCTTCTACCTTCTTCCCTTTTCTACATATCCTGCTTGTCACACTCACATACCCTCCTGCCATATGATACCATCTACCACATTACAACCCATCACAGGACCCATGCAACCAAAAAACCCGAGCTTTCCTGCCTCCGGAGCCGTGAGATACACTCTTCTCTTTGTAATCCTTCCAGTCTTGGGTGTTCCGTTCTAGCCACAGAAACAAACTTGGCTATGATGGTTTTGAAGAAATCGAAAGGCTGAAATGTGAAGTGCCTCCTAAACTGTCGCTGGCCCTCCAATGTCTGAGAGCGTGCTCTGGACACGTTTACAAAGCATCTCCCAGGAGCACCCTTAACCTCAACACTTTCAAGAGCAACGTGTTTACATATATGCTCTGGCTTGTGTGTATAGGTGGCCAAGGAAAAGAGTTAAGGTGGGCAGAGAGTTTGAGACCTACTGTGTGGGTGCTTGGGGTCTTGGCTGTGGTGGGGATTTCATTTTCAGAAGGGTTTTCTTTTGGGGAAAAAGGAGAACAAAAAGAATGGACAGGATGTAGGCAAATGGTCCCCCAGGAAATATTTCAAACTTCCACCACAAGTGAGTATTGTGTAACTGGTGTTTGAAGGTTACATTGCCAAGTCTGTTTGTTCTCTGAGGCTGTCTGTGGACCACAAGCCTGGTATCTGTTCTGGGACATGTACACACACACACACGCACACACACATGCACACGTGCACTCGTGCACGCACACACACACACACACATTCCAGTTGTGCTGGGGCTTCTTGGCTGTCAACACATCTTTGACATTGCTCTAGTGCCAGCTGATAACCAACATTAACATCTTGAAAATGCTGGCAACTTCACAAGCCAGCCATCACCTCAGGCTGGATTGTTCTAGAACAGAACAGCTTCTCCTCTTTCCACCCTTCACCACAACCTTATTAGGATTGAACATGTTTTCTCCTTTTCCTCAGACATGTATCTTCTTGTCTGGCTTTCCTCGTGCCCAGATTTGTGAAGAGGATTGATTCATGGAAAGCCCCCGATCCTTATCTGAATAAGACTCACTTCTGTGAGGTGTGGATGTCTTGCTTCCTCTCCATATCCCAGCCCTATATAGCAGGGCGCTCATACACAGTCGGCTGGAAAACTATTGTTCTTATTTCTTTTAACTGTGCATCAAGTTTGGATGTTTCTTCTACTAATTATCTCTCCTAACTATCAGCTTCCTGTCACCCTGATCACTCTCCTTCAGATCCTGGACTTATCACCAGAGCTTCTGCATGACAGCAATCTGTCCTGTCTTCTTGCCTTCCTTCCTTTCCCAAGCAAACCCACTCCCACAGTTTACTTCCTAAAATGCAGATCTTATGAAAGCCTTCTTCAAAACTCTTCAATGTTCCCCTGGTATCTCTAGGGATATAGGCTGACTCATGATAGAGAGTTCTAGAATAAAATGGACCAGAACTTTCATACTATACCTGTGGAATACCCATTCTGAGAACTCTTCAGATGACTTTGTTTTGAAAAGTAACAAAGCATTGTAGTTGACACATATAGGAAATTCTTTGTTATTTCTTGAGGAAAAGCATTACATATGATTTTGTTTTTAGTGTCTCTCAGGATTTTGGGGTGTGTGTGGGGAACACTGTTTTCCTATTCCAATGAGAAATAGGACGTTGGAACTGGAAGAGATTGGACCCTTGACACTACACATTTAGCTCCATAATGTGCCTTGGCTCCTAATCACTGACTGAATGACACAAATCAAAAGCCACAAAGAAGTACATGAGTTCTCATGACTGTCCCCAGTTCTCCATTCACAGCAAACAGCACAGCTCTTCATTCACAAACACCATGAAAACACAAAGAACAGCTTTGATTTTAACTTCTTGAAATCTCCTCAGGAGGTATTAGGTATTAACTAGAATGATGTTGAGGAAACAGGGAAACTGAGGCACAGAGCAAAAAGAGGACTGTTCCCAGGTCACAGTTGGTAAGCAGTCTCATCTTCTGATTCATAGAACACACACGACAGCTCTCTAAATAACTACCTTACTGGGATGGCTATTTTGGGTTGTCAACTTGACTATATCTGGAATTTACTAAAACCCCAAAATGGTAGGACACACCCATAGGGGATTTTTTTTCTTAATTGGATTATTTGAAGTGGAAAAATTAATTCACTTTGAGGTGGGAAGACACACCATTAATTCACATCTTTTTGATTTGGTTTGGTTTGGTTTGGTTTTTGATTTTTTTTTAAACAGGGTTTCTTTGTGTAGCACTAGCTATTCAGGAACTCACTCTGTAGAACAGTATGGTCTTAAACTCAGAGATCCACTTTCCTCTGCCTCCCATACTGGGACTAAAGGCATGTGCCACTATGCCTCAACAGTCCAGATATTTGAGGTGGGAAGACCCTCCTCTAATCTGAGCCACACCTGGCAGAAGCCTATATAGAGGAGATAGAAGAAAAGTTATCTATCTGTGTGTCTTGCATGCTTTCTCATGTTCTCCCTGGCAAGTCCATGCCTTCATGGTCATTAGAAGCTGTATCTTTGAGATTCTGGTATATACTGAAGACTAGCTGAGACATCTAGCTTCCTGGATTGAACAACTAGTATACTCTTAGACCTTCTATCCATAGTCAGCCATTGCTGGATGAGCTGGACCATAGCCTCTAAGTCATGCTAATAAATCCCCTTTGTGTGTTGGGGTGGGGTGGGGTGGGGTGGAGGGAGTTCATTCTATCAATTCTGTTACTGTAGGGAACCCTGGTTAATAGACCTACAATAATAAAGCTGCAGTCACTGAATCCATGAAACCTGAAATGCAGGCAACCATTTCAGCCTTGACTATTTCCCTCTCTATGTGGGGAATCATCACTATTTTTCTGTGTTTCTAAAAGTATAGGATTCAAGAAAAAGTGACCATGAACATGGCTTAGGCACTGTTCTATATACTTTATGTAAATTATCTCAATTGCTATACTTTCAGTAAAAGTTAAAACACTAAAAAATGTATATTCTTAGACAAATTTCTATATAAGATTTGAATATAGGTCTCTCTGACCTATAATTAATTATTTAATTAATGAGTTTGCCTTTTTTTCATCCTCCCTTCCCTGAATCTCACAAACAGAAAAAGTATATAAAAAAAATCAAAATAGAGAAATTTAAGAGGTCTAAAGACAGGCTGAAATACCGGTTCCCATACTGATAAACTGCTCTAAGTATCTCATACCCAGGGCTCTTCATGCATGGCTCATTTCCTGTACCATGTAAAACACATCTTTAGTCTTCAGCGTGGAGATTGAATGTGGGACCTCGGGCTTGCATATGTGGTTCTTCAAAAGATGACATCCCAGTAGACATGTGGGTCAAATGTCATGGTGGATGGTTTGACAGTATGGGGTAGAGTGAGGCACGTTGCCTTTGATTATAAACCTCAGATCACAGCAATAATTTATTTCAATTATTCATTCATTGAGTGTGATCTTTAGAGGACAGTCCCTGCGAAACTTCCCACTGCTTCTCCAACTGATTCATAGACTCTATCTTCTTCATTCTTGTTTGCTTCTTAGGCCAGCCATTGGCTTACTGTGTATCTTTTGGATTTAGAATGACTTGTATCCTATTTTATCAATGAGATTTATGTGCTCATATGTATCTTCTCTTTCCTTGAGTAGAATAGATTCTACTCATTTCCGAAGCTATTTTGCAGCTTTTACTCCTCTGCTCCCTTAAAAGAGAGTATTTCATATATTTATATTTTGCATTATATTCCAGTCTCCTAGATTAATTATTTTAAAATTTCGTATATTGTAAATGTCACTTTTATTTCCTCAGATGAGGCTCTCTGAGGCATATTGCTGAATAAACTCACCCTTTCTGAACTTTGGCTGGCTGGTTCAACTCAGCTGTTTTGATTCAAACTCCTCACCAAGCTAACTGATTTAATCTGGCTTCTCTCAGCTCCACATTGAATTGCTCTGCTTGGCCTCATACTAACATTGGCAATCTGTTCCATCTTATTCTCTGGTTTCAACTGCTTCTGCTGACCTGCACTGAACTGCATGAACTCATGAAGGAACTCAGATCCACTGCACTGCACTGACTGCACTGACTCCTAACTGACTGTCTCTCCCCACCTGCTCTTCAATAGATTTTTCTATTTCCTGTGCTGTTCTCCTGAGAGTTGGGCATATCCTAGCTTGTTCCGTCAAATCTTTGTTACTTTGTCTGCCCCTGAATTAGACATCACTTCCAAACATGGCTTCTTCTCTCTATCAACTAATTTTACCTTAAAGGTGTATACTAAGGGTGTGTCTGTATACCATCCATAGGGATTAAAGGTGTGTGGTGTGTCTGCATTCCAGCAGGATCACATAGACCTAGGTTTTTGCATATGATATCTTGCCAGAGCAGCCATGTCCCTGGATTAAAATTCCTCTACAATATATATTAACATTCACTCTGTGCTAAGAAGTTGTAGAATTAGTTTTTTGTTGTTTATTTGATTTGTGATTTAGTTTCCTTAATCAGGAAACAATAAGTGTTGGAAAAAGAAGTGGTGGAAAGCACCCTTTTATAAAGTATTATACTTCTGTATTAGGGTTGTTGAAAGGAACAGAAAGAGTCATTACAATGATATATATTACAAAGAGGGATTTGTTAGATTGGCTTACGTGATACAGGCTAAGTAATCCAACAGTAGTAGGAGAAACTGAGGAGCCCATATCTTCTCAGTCCACAAGCTGAATGTCTCAACAGTCCCAATCTGGACTAGAAGACAGGGACTATTCAGGTTGGTTACTAGTCAACAAAGAATAACAACAGCAGCAACAGAAATAGAGTAGATGCATGTATTGTTTAAGGATTGTAGTGGGCAGACAAAAGCCTTTGCCATCAGACCTTCTGGGCTGCCACTGGCAAATGCTACCCAATCTGGAATCTGGTTTTCCCCTTTCAGTTAACCCTTCCAGAAACCACTCTTATAAACCTATCCAGAGATGTATCTCTTGGTTAACCACAGTTCCAGTCAAGTTTACAAGCAATATTAACCACCAACTCATTATGGAATTTTTGACAGATTGGAAATTAAAATGGAAGTTCTTCCTAACATTGAAGATAGAACTGCCATATAACCCACCAGTCCTGATTTCAGGTGTATGTTCATAAGAAATAGATTCAGCACAGTAAAAAGACATCTTCATTCCCATGCTCATCTCAGCATTATTTAGAGTAGCCTAGACACTGAGCAGATCTGTGTCCATCATATGTAAATGGTGAAAGAAAATATGTATCTCTTCACAATGGGATTCTATTTAACTTTAAAACAGAAGAAAATTATGAATTTTGTAACAACAGGGATAAGCTTAAAGGAAATTAATAGAAGACTAGATCTTAAGTGTTTTCAACACCAGGGAAGGTAACAAGTAAGATGAATATGCTAATTTGCTACATTTATTCAGTTTATAAATATGCATATATCACAGTTTGCATACAATAAATATACACATTTTTTTTTAACCAAAGAAACCTTCAAATTCTTCCAATGTGACCGGCAGTTTGAATTCCTACCAACAATAAATATAGTTTTTCATTGTAATAGTTCTAATTTTCAACTTGACACAATGTAGACTCATCTTGGAAGAGACTTTCAATGAGGAATTGTCTAGATCAGTTTGGCCTGCGGGCAGGGCTATGGGGGATTATTTTGATTACCTAAATTGATGGGGGGAAGACCCAGCCACAGTGGGTGGCACTATTCCCTAGGCAGGGGATACTAGGCTATATAAAGGCTGAGAGAGTACTAAACACTAAGCGTTTATTTTTTTCTCTGCTCTTGACTGAGGATGTGACTAATTGCTTCAAATTTCTGCCTTGATTTTTCCAAAATGACAGAATTTCTGCCTTGATTTTTCCAAAATGACAGACTGTAGTTTGGAATAGTAAGCCAAATAAACTCTTTCCCATAAAAGCTGCTTTCTATCAGGGCATTTTATCACAGCATCAGAAAGAAAACTAAAACATGTGTCCTCAGCCAATAGTTGGTATTATTTTTAAGAAGTTTGGAATCAAGCCATCCTAATGAATGTGAAGTTATATCTTGTTTTTTTTGCACATAACATTGTTTTGGCTTTGTAGAACACATCCTGTTATATGGATCATTGTTTTTAAGGTAAAGTCACATTGTTGTATACAGGTGACATTCATTGCTTCCTCGTGTTGCATAATATTCTAACTCTTACAGACAGCAGTGGGAGGAGGATTACGTCTCCTTTATCATCAGCACCATCCCTCTAAATTATGTAAAATCATTCTTATGCAAATGTGGCTTCCAGGCAAGTTTCCAGACTCCTGTTCCAAACAGGTACTGACAATGGTGATGTGACTGGGGGGTGTGTGGGTGAGTGCTTGATAAGATTGGAGAGACATCTGCCTCATTTTCTAACACTCCCTCTGATATGGGGCCCTATTGATAGAAGGTGTTGAAAACACGCTGTGGTGTTTCTGAATTCAGAGTCAAGGTGGTCACTGCCAGTTGACCACCTTGAAAAAGAAAAAGATACACTGGATTCTGTCTTTGTAGCCCTACCCACACAAAAGTTGGTTTCATGTAAGTGATAGGATGCTGGAAAATGATAAGAGGATGCATAGTATATTATAGAGTGTTTACTGTGTTAACTCTGGCATCAGGACATCCTAAGACGACTCTCAGAAGATGGACACAAACTCCTACAACATCAAGACTTTGCCTTATTATGTGAAGAGGAAGTTAGGGCCAGTGGAGGTGAAGCCATTATCCCAGGACAACTTGATGAAATGACATTCTGAGGTGAGGTCTTTGTGATTCCAAAGTCCTCAATATTCTCACTGCACAGTGGATCTGTTCATAGGAAACTTTAACCATGGCCAAGGAGTTTGGGTGCTGTATTGTAGGTATGCGATGTTGCTGGTGGTCTTTGAACAGTAGATACCCAAAGAGCTGTAAAGGAAGTGTGCACAGGGAACTTGGTTCAGGTAACTAATTAAGAGTCTATTGCAGCCGTCTGCACATGAGATGAAGGGTTTGCGTTTGGGGAGCAGTGGTTCTGAAGAGGAAGCAACAGGCACTTCCAAGTGTGAGTCAGGGTGTCCGACAAGTGAGGTTTAGAAGCTCAATGAAAGACATCTTCATGGGAACAGCACAGACATTGTTTCTGAGGAGGCTGAAGAGCACAAGCCCGAGGCAGGAGACACAAGCTATTGAAAGTGGAATGCCTTTCTCGGGAATTAATGCTGATGTTGGACTTAGTCCCTTCCTAATTTGCCTGCTGATTGAAGGGAATTTACCTGTTATGACAGTTGGAGCCTTTCTGTCGATGCCATGGTAGAGTCTTGCAGGGACAAAGCTTATTTTTGCTGTTGAATTGTGTTGGTCCTGGCTTTGAAACACTGATGCACACAGCACTGAGAATACTGTAACCCACTTGAAGCAATTGCTTATTGCTTTTTGTCTACTGGAATGCTTAAATAAATCCAGAGGATTTATTTGCACTATTGAACGTAACTTAAAATAAGTTTTTACCTTGTGATCTTGGCCGGGGCTGTTTAAATTGATCCCATCCCATCACCCACTAACGTTTACCCTCCATACATTGTTTCATTTATTTCTGCATAGCCCTTAATGTCCTGACCTTTTGAGTCCAGTCAGGTTTGGGGAAAGTGGATGAGTTACTGACCTATCACCTGCTGATTCCCCCAAGATGTCTGATTTTGCAGATTGGCCACTTCATTAGCAAATTTGTCCTCACGATTTAATGACACCCTCTCTCCTTAGAATGCAGGACTCAGAGCCATGATTTGTGTCTCTGGACACAACCAATGGTGGGGTAAAGTTGTGCTAAGAAACTATGGTTGTTTTCCAACATGTATGTATTCTATAAATACCATGAACAGGCAACCATGGAGCTTCACTCTACCATCAAAAATTAGCCCTATGAAGGGTTCTTTAGCAATGGATCCCTGGCCAAATGACTGTGATGCACCTACCTTAGAGGTAACAACACTCAAGTCCATTGGACAGTCTCATAGAAAAGGAATTGGCTAAAGATTTTAAACCAACTTAAGCATGCATATTAGTTTTTGACTATATAATAAACAACCCTCCCCAAACCTTAGTAATTTAGAAAAAATATATACATACATGCACATATATGTGTATATATGCATATAGAATGAGACATAAGTAATAAAAATCTATGTATATAATATAGTATACGTGTGTTCGCTTATTTACTATGCGTACCTGTGGTAACTGTGTGTACTGGTATTTCTCACCCCCAGATCTGTTTGTGTGCTGTGGATTGCATGGTTCTTCTTGGTTCAGCTGGACTGAAGGCCAAGTCCTTAAATTGGAATATGCTGGCCTCACAGAAAATGCTAGAAGAATGAGAGAGACTAAGCAAACTCCCATACTAATGCTTAAAACTCATGCTCAGGTGCTGCAAATGACATTTCTGTGGCTATCCATCTTGTCACCTGGCTGATGAGATGAGGTGAGGAGAGACAGCTCTCTCAGATGATGTATGGCCAAGTCACATGACTATGAGTAAGACCAGGCAATATGTTTACTAGAAGGAGTCCAGCATTGGGAACAGAACATACTCTTCCACACGATGGAAAAATGTTTCTCAGCTGTTGTCAGATTTCATAAAGGCAAAGACCAAGATGAGTGTTTCTAGGCGTGTGATTTATTGAGGGCCACCTCTCAAGAGAACACTGGATGGAGGAAAGAACAGGATAGGACAGGATAAAGAGCGATGTTAGAAAAAGAAGGTGACTTCATTGGCACTCTAACCTGGATCCCATTAGCTGGCTATATGCTGGAGTATACACAGCGTTGCCATGCTGTCTTTCCTTGGTGTAAGAAATTGGTTTCTGTATGCCCCTGATAATCAGTTGTTGGCTTTAAGCCTCTGCCCAGAAGATAGATATCTCCCAAGGTGTGAGGAATGAGGAGGCTTCTTTCAACTGAAAGCAATTTGTGGAGAAGGCTGTGACTGTGTGCTTGGCAGTCTAATGCTCACCATAGTCAAGGGATGGGGGAAGCAGCTTGCCGAAGGACAACTGGGACTGCTGCCCTTCCTGAGCTAGTCATCCTTGCTAGCTGACTATGAGTCACCCTTTACCAGCTCCCCTCACTCCACTTCCGTGCGTACTAGCAGGATGTGTATGGTGCACCCCTGCACAGCTCAGACTGTGTTGTGATACACCCCTGCACCACTCAGGCTGTGTTGTGATGCACCCCTGCACAGCTCAGGCTGTGTTATGATGCACCCCTGCACAGCTCAGGCAGTGTTATGATGCGCCCCTGCACCGCTCAGGCCTACAGGACTTTCATATCTATCCAAGCACACCGTCTCCAAGATTCTATTTGGTGTTGCTTTGGACCCTCATGGGAGGAGTGATAGAGAGAAAGGCTGTGGTTGATACCCGTCTATCAGCTCTATAAAAGCTCCTTCCTCTCAGCTGAAACTCAGTTGTTTTACATGGGCCTTAGTTGAGCATAGGGGGCTTAATGCATGGTGAATGCCTTTTCATCAGGGCAGGTTTAGTTTATTTTATGATTTACAATCAAAATCAAACACCATAGAATTCATTCAATTAGCCAACTCAGCACAATATCTATGTAGATATATATCTATATTCATCTATAGACATAGATGACATATAGATGATATACATATAGTTGATATAGTTTATATTTGTATGTATATTTATGTATTTATTTTATTTACATTAATATATACATACATCTACTACAGCAACCCCAACCCCTCACTGTGACCAGAGTCCTTTACTACTGATCCATGATCCATACTGGCATGAGATTCTCAGAGATACCAGGAAGTAGCCATTTTAAGATTGGTGGGATTTTCTTAACTCTGTTCCCTTGGGGAATCAGAACCTCTTGGTCCACAGAGCTTTAACTAGTACAAGCAAAAGCAGAAATGTGCAAGATGCTTATTGCAACTGGTAACACACAAGCTGTCCTACTTCCAACGTGAATGCCCAGGATCCATGTGCTTATCTGTGAAGGGAACCTCTGTGTGTGTGTGTGTGTGTGTGTGTGTGTGTGTGTGTGTGTTGGCTTCTGCTTTACACTGCATGCCACCCATGCGAGACCTTCATCATCTTACCCACATCTTTATTACTTTGCTCTACCACTTCATTGGACTAGAAGCTTTGGGCATGTGGTTGAAACATATCCCACATATCCCAAGGTGTGTTCTTCTTAGCAAACCTCTTTTGCTATTAAGAAGCTCTTTATTCTGAGTCAGGGTTAACCCAGGGTCCTATGTCAGTAAGGCAGGTGATTTTCAAACTTTGAGGAGTGATATTGACTGGAAGAAAGGCAACCCTATACCTAAACTATGTTTCAATGCCAGTGCGAGTAATTATATTTCCTATGATAGTTGTAATCATTTTATCACCAATAAGCTGGTTTGTCTCCATAGACGATACTATGTCAAGGGCTTTATTTTAGTATCTGCAAAGATTCTTAATCACCTGCAGGAGTCCAGAACACTTGTCTAACAAGTCAGGCGACACTGATCTGTGACTCACAGATAGCCATCAAAGATAAACAGAAACTTAGAATCTGTAATGAGCTTATTCAGAAAGGCTCCAGAAAGCATCCTAGGGCAAATGAAGCTGTCTGCACATGTTTTGTGGGGTGAGGAACCCCAAAGACAGTCTACTGAAGATCTATGCCCTGGGTGCAGCTGGTGCTACATAATACAAGCACTGCAGAGTTTCGTGTTCTAGCTGGAGTGAGGACATGACTTTGGCTTCTCTAGACAGTTCCTCCTTATTTCAAGATGCTGTATTCTTGTTTTGGTCTATAGTTACTCTGAGAACTACAAGCAGGAGTGTAAGTTGGTTGTCCATGGCCTCTGAGGACTGGTTCTTGTGCATGCCATCAATGGCACATTTGACCTCCAGCTGGTAGTAGTTAGATATTTCTGTGTGTACAGCTTTCATCTCTATCCTCAAGACTAATCTGCTATGACTTAATTCCACAATCTCTGGAGTGGTAGAGGCTAGAGGCTAGCTGGCATCTGCAAACTAAGTTATATGTCTCTTTAATGGCACAGCTTCTCCATTACATATCATGATAGAATGATTCCTTCAGTTTTTGGTCTCTCCCATAAATATGTTTAAATCTACCTTTTATAGAGTTCTCTAACTCTGATCCTTCATCTCTTTTTATCCATCTGACAGATCAGATAGGACATTTCCTACTTCTCGTATGTCTGTCCTGTATATATCCCAATTTTGGACCACTTTTCCCTCCATAGAAAAATTAACAACTAAATGGACAAATTCACCTCCCACCATCACCTTCTAGGGTCATTCTTCAGTGGTGGGACAGCATGGAAACAGCATCTTGTTATTTGCCTCAGTTTTCTAAGCTCATCTATCCATAAACTCAAATTAGAAATGTGTCTTTCTCTAGTATGAGGAAATTACAGCAGCCACTGAAGCTCTTCACTGAGCTCTTGAAGCTCTTGAGGTCAAATGTGCCACTGACGGCATGCACAAGAACCAGTCCTCAGAGGCCATGGACAACCAACTTACACTCCTGCTTGTAGTTCTCAGAGTAACTATAGACCAAAACAAGAATACAGCGTCTTGAGCAGTACAGTTTTACATCTGTCCATTGGATCTCCCATTACAGATTATATTCCATAGTCCAACATTACACAGCATGTCTCCATCTTAACAATGGGTAGCTACTAGATAAATACATCTCAGTGGATTTGGCATTGCCTTGCACCTGAAAGGTATCTTTGGTTTATGCCACTTGATGTCCCAGGATCAGGGACACTTTCTCTCTGAGGGCCCAGTATTTTGTCAAGAGCTACCTCCAAACTGTGTAGCTCTCTGCTCTATAGCTCTGCTTCAAACGCCTACAGTCTACGGTAGTGGTTTTTTTTTTTAATTGAGCTTTGCTAGAAGGGCTGAAGATAGAGCCTGGGTGGTAAATCTGTTGCCTAGAATGAACAAAAGTCCATGTTTGAACGCCAGCACTGTGTAAACCCAGTAATTGGAAGATGGCAGAAAACTGATTAGGATTTCATCCTAGACTACATAGTAAGTTCAAGGCCAGCCTGGACTACCATTAGACTCTGTCTCAAAATAAAAAGACTTTGCTGAAGACTTTAGCATGCCACTAGACATAATGTATTCTATTATCTTTCTCTACATTCTTGAAGGTCAGTCTTTCCTGATGACCATCTCAACCTCGCTAACCGCTTCATGCTAGCTATTCTTGAACAGTGTGTGAAGGAAATCACCATCTGCTGACATCTGCAATGCTGTTGCTACTAGGAAACTCCTATTTTCAACACACTGAGAAAGCCACTGATTCCTTTTATGAACAAGGCTGGCATGTCTTCGCCAACATACAGTCATTCCCCAATATAGCCATGGATTGCATTGAGGATCCCCAGTAGCATGGTTCGAGATTCTTGGGTAAAATGATGTGGTGCCTCTGTGTAAGCTATACGATTTGTCTGCTGTATGGTTTATCTTTAGATCATTCATCATACCCATTCCAATGCAAGTACTCTGGAAATAGCTCTTAAACAGTAGTATTTAGGAAATAAGACAGATGGGGGCAATCTGCATAGATTTAATATAGGTGTAATGAATTTTTTAATGAATATTTTTGACCTTCCTGTGAACGGCATGTGGATAGAACCCTTGGATACAGATGATTGACTGTTTTCCTAATGCTTAAGTAGACAGAGTGCTCTGAGACCTCATGAGAGATACTAGTTGTATGATAGTTAATCTTGGTTGCAACTTGACATGCCTGGGAATCAGGAACCTCGGTTAAGGAACTAGCTTTATCAGACTGTCCTGTGGGCATGTCTACTGGACTACTTCTCTGATTGCTAATTGGTGTAGGAGGATCTAGACCACTGTGGGTGGTACCTTCCCTAAGCAGGTGGTCCTGGTTGAACAAGAAATGTAGCTCTACATGAGCCTGGGAGTGAGCCAGGAAGCAGCCTTGAATTCCTGCCATGGCTTCCCTTGATGATGGACCTATAGGATGAAATAAACCCTTTCCTCCCCAAGCTGCTTTTGGTGGTGATGTTTATCACAGCTACAGAAAAAGCAAAGTAGAACAGAGGGCTAATAAATTCCCTGCCCTTGATCAATAGGTCCACAATAAAATACTTGCTTTTCAAAAAAGACATTTGGTCCTTTCCTCCAAAATTTTCCATTGCTGTTTTAGTATCTACTTCATTTACTGTAGATGGTCACTTTTTTTTTCAAGCATCTAAGTTCTATCCTAGCAGTGTATCACCCAAGCTACTAGGTCAGTTATTTTAGCATCAACTAGTACATTTCATATTATTGGGCCCATGAGTCACAGGGTGCCCTGTTACCAAATCCTCTTCCTTATATAACGCTGTATGTTGTTCCTCTTGATCCACTACCATCATGGTCTATTTCTGGAATTCTGACCCAGTTCTGTCTAGTACATCCATCCTGGTGTGTTTCATTGCTCTAAGGTCTGATCTTTCATTTCATA
This sequence comes from Grammomys surdaster, assembly GCF_004785775.1. Taxonomy (NCBI): domain Eukaryota; kingdom Metazoa; phylum Chordata; class Mammalia; order Rodentia; family Muridae; genus Grammomys; species Grammomys surdaster. The sequence goes on along the minus strand of NW_021604716.1, from coordinate 745,992 downwards.
CCCAGAGCTACCTTAGTGAAATCAAGCTGAGACGTGGCATTGATGATGGAACTAGTATTGAGGAGAGGAAGACTGTAGGCACTGCCTTCTTCTACCATCCAGTCTTTTGTGACTTTTGTTAGTATCCAAGGCTGGCTGAGAATAGGAAGCTCTTTCATTTAATAAAGAGGTACATTTCACATCTGTGGGCTTCACCTGTTTAAAGAGAATTGGACATGCAGTGTTTATAGGTCCATCTACCTGGATGAAGCCATCAAAGCCTCACCATCAGAAGACTTTCTAAGACTTAGAATTGAACTCTCTTCAGACCTCTACCACTCTTAGCATCCAGTTTTATTTTAGATGGATTTTGGTTCTAAGGGCTCTCTGGATACCTGAGAAGAGAAAGGCTCTTTAAACATCGTCAGGGAACCCACTGAACTCCATGCATTGTTTTGTATTGCTGAGCAATCAATCTGAACGTATCAGGTCCTTTTTCCTCCATGCATCCAGGGCACTCAGCAAAACTATCAAACTTCAGTCTTGAACATTACTATTTCCCTTCTCTTCCAATAGCAGGATGCTACCCAGGCCAGCACATCTCTTGAAGCTTGAATTCCATCCAAGTTCAGAAAATAGCTTAGCAGTCATCTAGCTAAGTAAGTCAATGGCCAACAAAGAGACAGGAGTCCTCGTTGCCAATAGTAAGGAGATGGATGAGCCAACCAAGGCATGTAGCTTCCTGAGATCATGTGAAGTACTGGCCATCTCATGTTTGGATGATTGGAGGCACAGTGTAAGATGGGGACCATGTTGCAAGTGATGTATTTAGGAAGCTCTCTTAGCAGAAATCTGTGAGTCAGCGGTGGAAGCACTGCAAAGATACGGTGCAACTGAATTCTAGCTACAGTCAGGCTCCATGGAGAGTTCTAAAATACAAATGATACAGGGCTTTCCCACCTACAAGAGAGAAGACAAGGTTTATGCCACCACCACCACATGGTTTTTGACCTTTGAAAAAAAGAACAAAGTCTCCTTGAAAACCTCAGAAAATCAGCTTCTCATAGACTAATGACAAGCTTCTTTAAAATGAATATAACTTTTAACTGTTATCTCCAAAGATGACGACTATATCAGAAAAGATCTGGGGCACCCAACAACACTGACTGTAGCAATGGCCTGTCACCTTGATATTATAGGGCCACAGAGCTGCTGTGAAGTATCTACCTGAAGTTCTCATGTTCATACTTAGTTTACCCCCACATAGTGCTAATGGTATTTGGAGAGTGGATCCTCTGATGTCATACAGATGTAGACTCTATAATGGCATTAGTGGCTTTGTAAGAAGATCAAGAGAGACCTGCAACAGCACACTTGCTCTGCCTCACCTTGTGATGGTCTCTACCGTGTTAGGATAGGGTAGGAAACCCTACTGAGCATGCTAGTGACGTTATCATGAACTTCATAGCCTCCACACCTCTAAAAGAACCAAACTTATTTAGAAATTACCCACAGCCAGGTACTCAGTGATAGCAAAAGAAAAAGAATGCCATCTGTCAGGCATTTGAATGAACTAGATCTCTAGGCATATGGTGTAACACAGTGAATCATCGATCAAGTGGAGGAGGTTAGATTAGTTAGAGAATAACCAGATATCCTTTGTTTTGCCCAGGAATGGTAGTGGTGGGGTTCCCCAGGTGTGTGTTTCTCAACTTTAAAGCTGGGAAAGCCCCTAGAAATCCTGGATGAGTTAGTCACTCTAACTAGGTGGTAGGAATGTTAAAGCAAATAACATTGTCTGCTAAAGACCACAGCATTCTAAGTTCAGTAAATGAAAATTAAGGAGTCCTTAGAAGAGAGGACTGTCAATATTCTTTGTAGGGGAAGAAAGCAGGTCTTATGGAGGAGGACAAACCATTGTATTGGTGTACTTTTTTTGTGCCATTTATACTGAGCACAAAAATTCAACCTGTATTCCTCTGAGGTCTTATCTTCTTGTTGGAGACCAATGCCAGCTCATGCTCCAACAATTGTGATCACACTTATAAGAAATGAAAAATGAAGATACACAATTAAATTTGTTCCTTGAGCTCTATCAGGGAGGAAATGGTCTGTCTCCATTTCACCAGGTCCTCTGAAGAATGTCCACATGCTTTTCTCCATTTATTCCAAATATACTGGGTCTCTAGACAGCACCCACATTCTTTCCTTCGTGTACTTAAAATATATTGAATACATAGTGTTGAGCAAGAACATCTGTTGTCTATTATCAGGAGCAGAAGTTCAAAAACTTCTGCCCGCTGCATCTTGCCTTTGGAGTTGCCAAGGAAAACATCACAATAAAGAATTGGACAGAACAAGGCCTTGCTCACAGAAAGAAGCCAAAGAGCGAGTGCAGTTGGCTTCGGTAGTGAGTATTAGTCCTTCATAGCTGGTAGATTCTTCCCAGAAGCAGATGACAGATGAGAAGCTATAGGCACCCCTCGGGTACCACAGAAGGATTTGGCTCCTGACTCAGAGGGGACAGATGTAGCGGTAGGATTGTCTGGGTGTCAACTCATTTACATGAATCAGAAGAAGGGAGGCATATACACTGGGTGTGAAATAGGGAAAGACATTTCCAAACAAATGAGAAGTCCAGCCTGGGCTATGAAAATTCTGACCCTGGGTAAGAAGGTATTCTTGGAAAAGCTCTTCTGTTGCTTAGGGGAAGCTGAGAAACTGCATTCCAAGATTGCATTTTTTTCAGTGATGTCTTAGGTAGGGTTTTACTGTTTATGAACAGACACCATGACCACAGCAACTCTTACAAAGAATAACATTTAATTGGGGCTTGTTTATGGTTTAGAGGTTTAGCCCATTATCATCATGTCGGAAAAGCATGGCAGCATGCAGGCAGACATAGTGCTGGAGAGGTAGCTGAGAGTTCTAGATCCAGATTGGCAGGCAGCAACAAGAGAGAGTAGAGCTACTGGGTCTGGCTTGAGGATCTGAAACCTCAAAGCCTGTCCCCAGTGACATACTTTCTCCAACAAGGCCACACCTCCTAATAGTATCACCCACTATGAGCATATGGGGACCATTTTCATTTAAACCACCCCAAATGCCTAAAAAATAGCAGTGTTCTAGTTACTGGGGCCCATTCTAGCTACCATGAACATGACTGATGAATGTTTCCTTTACATTCTAGTTACATATCTATCTATCTATCTATCTATCTATCTATCTATCTATCTATCTATCTATCTTCTCTCTTTCTTCTCTCTCTCCCTGTCTGTGTATGTATTCTTATAAACATGACACATGGTAAAAAAGGGTGTTAGAGTAAAAGCCAAGAGACAAACAATATGCAGATGAATGATTCCAAGAAGCAGATGAGGGTTACTGAACTAAGCTTTGGAGGTATAGATAGTGAGGAATATTTGAGTTCTGGATATACATTGACAATTTAACCAGAAGACTAACCAATGCATTGGATATAGGATAAAGGGCTCAAGAGCTTGATGATAAGAAGCTTAGATAGTGGAATTCCAAGGCAGAAGCTGAGAAAGCAGTTGAATTTATGAAACTGAAATTCAAATGAAGGCAGGTTTGATATACAATTTTTTGAGCCTCCAACTTCTAGCTGGTATTAGGAGCTATGACTCAAGCTGTGATTGCTCAGGGAAGTGGCATAGTGACTCGAGTATGGTGACTGAACCCTGGGACATGCCACCATTAAGAAGAATTGGAGTGAAAGAGGACTGACCCAAGACTCCAAGGAATAACAGCCAATGGAGGAGAAGCAAAGCCAGGATGTGTGTGCACCTGGAAGCTATGGAGCTGCTCTTTCAAGCAGGACACCTCGATCTGCTGCAGGTCAGCCTGATGCTGCCTGAGACTTAAATACTGGATCAGGCAACGTGGAGTTGACTGACAACCTTCCCTAATCCTTTATCTGACCACTGAAATGGAAAATCACTTCAGGTCACTTTATCCTTTGGAATGGCTCTCAACTTCCCATTGATAACTAGTTCAAAATATCCAAAGAGTGACAAAGTTTAGCTTTTTGATTTGTAGCCAGATTTTCAATAAACTCAAGCATGGGGGATTTATCCTATTTATCTGGTTATCTTTGGACTTTTAAGACATGCTTGGTACACAGTAGATATTCAGAAAAGATTTCTTATATGAACATTTGTGTAATGGTCAATGTGGAGGCCTCTTCCTCCTACTTTTCTTGTTCCTTCTACTTCTGGATACTGTTAGCTGTCCATTCATTTTATTCCTAGGGATCAGAAAGATTAAATTTTTAATGAATATCTAGTTTTAGTAAACAAACTAAATGAAGGATAAGAAAAAATATAACATCACAAACAGTGGATCTCTGTTTTTTTTTTTTTTTGAGTGTGTGTGCCTGGCATTTGACTAAACATTTTGCTAATCTTGTCCTCATCTAAACACTGCAGAACCTACAGTCTTATTCCAGCTTTGCCATTTTATAGGTAGTGGAGATAATACCTTAAAGTGGGGGATGTGTATGTTCTCCAAACCCATTTCATTTTCCTTCTGGAGACACAGGTTGTTGTGTTTTCCTGACTTCTTTTGCAGTTAGGTATAGTGTCTTAGGGGTTCTCTAGAGTCACAGAACTTACAGAATCTCTCTCTATATATATTAAGGGGATTTATTGCAATGACTTACAGTCTGCAGTCTAGCTAATCCAACAATGGGCAGCTGTGAATGGGAAGTGCAAGAATCTAGCAGTCGCTCAGTCCCACAAGGCTAGTTGTTTCACCTGGACTTCTGTATAAGCTGGAATCGTAAAGAAGTAGGTTCCAACAGATGTGCTGGCAAGTAAGTGCAAGCAGTCAAAGAGTGCATCTTCCTTCTTCCACAGTCCTTAGTGTAGGCCTCCAACAGATGGTGTGGCTCAAATTAAAGGTGTGTACCACCACACCTAGATCTAAAACTTGCTTTGTCCCTGGCTAACCTTGAACTCAGAGATCTGCTTGAATCAGTCTCCTGGAATTAAAGGTGTGTATTACCTTGCCTGGGACTAAGATTTTCATGGCCACTATGCTTCAAGATCCATGTCAGAATCCTGTCTTTCAGCCCCAAGATCTGGATCACAGGTGTGCCTTCCATTTCTGGATTGTAGTTCATTTCAGATGTAATCAAGCTGACAACCAGGAATAGCCATCACATATAGCTATGTAACAGTTCTGAATTAGGAAGTAAAGGGACTTCTCAATGCTGCTTTCTAGCTTGATCCATGAAAGCTTCACACACAAAGCTCTCTCCTGATTTTTTTCATCTAGAAGCTTCATAGCATAATCCCCTTAGTCTTGTTAGAATCAAACTATGTAAAGAAACTCGATCCCTGAATAATCCCTCAGGAAACCATCTGCTATGGAAACTCATCTACATGAGATTTCACAGGAGACAGATCTAAGTTGGTAGTTAAGCCACTGAGATGCAGTTCAAGTTATCTCCTTAATATGATTATTCTGCTGTAAGTCTGTAGTTTGTTTTTGAGGAGAGGCATTGGTATTGAGTGCAGATACTCAAATCAGAATCAGAGGACTTGGTGAGTTTGTTTACAGCACACGCTTTATGGTGAGCTCTCCAGCCCTCTTCTCTAACTGCAACCACAGAATGCTCTCAAGATCCTTATCTTCCATGCAAGAGATGGGAAGCATCTTCTCTGAAGACTCTAAACTCTAGCCAAGAAAAAAAGATGAAAAGACAATGGGGGTCTGGTAAAGCGTAGTCTGATGGAGTCGATTGTAACCAGCTCCACTGCTAAGCTGAAAGCTTCCAATGAGCTTTCTGTTTCCTCATTTTCATTAATAACAAGCAATATGGATTACCAGACATGTGGAAAGGTTCTAACATGACAAACAGAGACCACAAACACACAGAAGGAATGCAACTTAGAGGAAACAAGAAAGTAAAGAATTGTTGAAACAGCTTTCATTAATCTTCTTAAAAGAGATAAGAGTCCATGAATAAAACTAGGAAAGGATTCTTTAAAATAAAGAAAGATGAGAAATTTTGGATAATTGAAAACACAAGAAGAGAGGTTAGGTAGCAAGGGATGGGGGGTGGAGCAAGAGAATCTTTCAGGGAGGGAAACAGAGAATATGGTGTTATGGGGAGACAAAAGGGAAACTGGAATACGATTAAGTAGGGGGGATGGGAGAGCAAAGTAAAGGAGAGAATATGGAGAGGGACAGCTAACACTAACTGCAGTTTGAAAAAAACACGTGGAAGCCTAGAATTATAGAAGCTTCCTAAAGTACGGTCACACATGAAAGAAATCTAAATGGGGTCACCAAATAATAGGGGAGACAATGTCCCAACTAGACAAGTTATCTCACCAAGTCAAACCTCCAGTGGCCAGAATGGGTGGCGTTTTGTAGAGTCTCTGGATGAGAGGGCCCCCATGGAACCATAAACTGTCACAGGCTATTGCCAAGATACTGGTTGCTCTCCATGACCTGATGGTAAGGTCCTCTTGCTGAAGCCAACACTTCCTTATGTCATAGAACATGGAAAAGTTTAGGTGATGCCTAGCACTCATGATACTAGATGGTATTCTGCACATAACAATGACCTACCTGTAAGATATACTGGTACGGTAGTGACACACATGTCACGGGCATAGCCAAACACCTTTCTATTGTACATAAGGCCCACTCCATGAGATGGAACTCATACCTGACACTGCTAAAGTGGTCAAGATCCTGAGACTAGATAGGTCATAGGCCTAAAGGGGAAATCTAACACTATTATTCTGCTAAATGAACAGAACAATAAAATGAGTCTTAATGACATAGCACTTTACCCATAGATCAGTACTTCACTCAACCAACATCACAAAAGTTTCATACAACAGATTGGAATTAACACAGAGACCCACAATTGGGCAGTGTGCAGAGAATGGAGCACTGAGTCCCAAATGGGATGTCTTTGGCAAACCCATTGTTCAGCACTTGGGAATCTATGCAGAAGAGGAAGTAGAAAGATTGTAAGAACAGGAAGTGATGGATGGCTTTGAGGAAACAGTGTCTTTCAGACATAGCAGGACTTATGCACATATGAAGTCATAGACTGTGGCAGTAAACACAAGACCTATATAGATTCAATCCAGATGGGTCCCAGCGCTGAGAGGGGAAAGAGGACATGGGGACTCTAACCAAGAAGCCATCTGAAGTTAATACCTGCTAGAAAGGAGATGAATGGAGTGACATTGGGTGCCACACTCAGGGCACACCCTATGCCAAGCTGGCCAACACAAAACAAACTCAATAGTGTTTCTGTGGACTTTTATTTCATTTTGTCTTTGTTGGAATTTTTAAAATCTCATCTTCATTTTGATTTTTGTTTCTGTGGGGTTTTAGGTGCATGCATGTGTTTCCTGGTTTTTGTTTCTGTTTCTTTGATTTTTGCCATTTGTTGAAACGAAGAGGGAGAGTAAAAGAATATATATTTAGGTGAGTAGGGTAGAGCTGGAGGAGCTGGAGTTAGAAAAAATATGATCAAAATATGGGTTTATAAAAAAAAAAACATCTGGACAGAAAAAAAATCTTGGTTGAAAGATTGGAAGATAAATTGGAAGAAGTATCACCCAAAGTTGATTTTTAAAAAGTCATAAATAAAGGCATGAAATGAATTCTGACAAGGCTGGGGCAAAGGAACCTTGGACAGAGAAAGCTGGGGGAAAGAACAGAAAGACAGTCTAAGAAATAGCTTAAGAAAACTCCAGAACTGATGCTCAAAGGGTGATCAAAAGAGTTCTTCCATCATGCCAGGTAGTTGGACTAAAGTGTCCACCTGAAAGACTATTCTGTAATTTCTGAATATTGGATGAAAAAAAGATACTGTGAGGGTTTGTTTTGTGTTTGTTTCTTTTGACAGGGCAGAGATGACACATGTAGAGGCCAACTATTAGAAATGCCCAATATTTGGCTGTGGTGCTCTGCGTTGGGAACCCCATGGAAGCGAAGGAGGAAGGACTGTAGGAGCCAGAAGGGCCGAGGACACCAGGAAAACACAGCCCACAGAATCAACTAAGCAGGACTCATAGGAGCTCACAGAGACTGAAGCAGAAATCATGAATCCTTCAAGGTCTGTGCTTGGGCCTCCACGTACATGATATGGCTGTTTAGCTTGGAGTTTCGTGAGACTCCTAAAAGTGGGTGTCTGTGTTTCTTTTGACTGCTCATGGGACCCTTTTCTTCCTATCGGGTTGCCTTGATCAGCCTTGATATGAGGGTTTGTGCCTAGTCTTACTGTGTTTAGTTATGCAATGTTCAGTTGATTTCTCTAGAAGTCCAGGTCTTTTCTGAAGGGAACTGGAGGAAGAGTGGATTTGGAGGAGAGGGGAGGTGTGTGCGGGGATGGGTACTGAGAGTAGTAGACAGAGGGGAGGCTGTGGTCAGAATAAATTGTATGAGAAAAGAATAATTTCTTAAAAAAAATAAAGAAAAGGAATCTACTTAAATATTTTTAAAATGCTGTATATTAAAACTTCTGTAGTTGAACAGCATACAATTAACAATTATATATTTAGCCAAATTACTAACAACAGTGTTGCATAGAATGTTACTACTTGCCAATATTCGAGGTCTCAGATTTGTTTAAAAAATCTCCGTGCGCCAAGAATGTTGACACATGTGTAATCCCAGCGCTTGAGAGGTAGAAGCAGGCAAGGGGCAGGACACTCAAGGACATCCTCAGCTAACAGAGTGATTTCCAAGCCAGCCTGCACCTCATGCAACACTGTCTCAAAAACAAAACAAAACAAAACAAAACAAAACAAAACAAAACAAAACAAAATAAAATAAACAAAAATAAAGGAAAGAATGAAAGCTAGAAAGAAAGGCGCAACAAAATGTAAGACTTGAGCCAAAATGAAGGTATGGGCTGCACATGCCCCTGCTCAAAGCATTTCTAGTGTCGGAGAAGCAAGATATGATATTCTCAGGAGGGTGGTAAAGGGTTAACCTAGGATGGCAGTTGTATCTACACGTGAAAAGCAAAGCCCACCAGATCTGAGCAGAACCAGACCCACTGAGGGCTGTCAACACATTCCAAGCTAACCTGAAGACAGGATGTTCTGAAGGGCCTGCTCTGCATTCTGGACTACAGCTGCTTGTCTGAAGCAGTGTCTGCTCTCTCTTCCATGTCCTGCTGCCTGGAGGACACTCACTGCACCCACAGCAACGTCCTGCTCTGACTTAATCTCCAGACTCCACCATGTAGCTGCTGAGGGCCATACTCACCCTGGCTATACTCTGTCCATGCATCTGGTTCATGACCTACTTTGTAGTCTGGCTAGATAAACTGTGTGGCTCAGACGTGCCTCCTATGGTTTGGAAGAGACGCTTATGACCTTGCCTAGTGATTCTTCCTGAAGAGCTCTTGGAAATTCTCAAAAATACCAACCCCAGCCCCTGTCCTAGATCTCAATTCAGACTTCCTGGAAGTCTCTAAGTAGCTAAAACACCCATGGGTTTACACTCCTTCCCTAAACAAAGCATTGCTTAGATCTTATGTGTAAGAGACGCATAAGCCAATGTGAGCAGAGGTGAAGACCTGACAGGAGTGCTTGTGCCTGTGGCAGACTCTTGGGCATGTAAGGGACTGTTAATGTTCTTTTGATTACCCTGCATGGGAGCATGTAGTACTTGCTTTATTACTGTTTAAACTGTTCTGGTTATGTGGTAGATTTTACAGTGAAAAAAAAAACAACCACTCAATCCTGATATGTAATCTTTTTTTTAAGTGTCCGGGCTATGAGTGAAGTGTGTAGTTGAAAAAGCATCCCACGGTTCACTGCAATTGGTGAGACGGCCCTGGGGAGGACATTTCACATGAACGCTTACAGGTGCCTGACGCAGGGTGCTGGGATGGTGATGGAGACTGTAGCTCAGTGGAAGGCATGTGAGGGTTTTTGTTCATGATGCATTTTTATTTGCTATGGCATCTCCTCCTCTGATCTACCCTCAGTTTTGTTCAGGAAGGATTTTTCCTAATTTAGGTCAGGTTATTATTGCTCTTCTAAAAACACCTAGAATTCCTGTCTCACATCATCCTGCAAACTTCCTTCCCTATTCTTCTCTGAAGTCACTTTACCTCAGCTAGTCTGATACAGTTCTCTCTCTCTGTCTCTCTGTCTCTCTTTCTCTGTCTGTCTCTCTGTGTGTATGCATCTCTCTCTCTCTATGTCTGTCTGTCTGTCTCTTGTTTGTTTCAGTCTCTCTCTGTGTTTCTGTCTGCCTCTTTGTCTCTTTGTCTGTTTCTGTCTCTGTCTGTCTGTCTGTCCGTCTATCTGTCTGTCTGTTTTTGTCTCTCTTATGTCTGCCTCTTTCCCTCCCCCTCTCTGCCTCTGTCTCTCTCTCTCTCTCTTTCTCTCTCTGTCTCTGTCTGTCTGTCTCTCTCTGTCTCTGTCTCTGTCTCTTTCTCTGTCTGTCTGTCTGTCTGTCTCTTCCCCTCTCTCTCCCTGTCTAGACACCATTTTTTCCAGGGTCTTGGCATATGCCAGGTCCTCTGTCCAGTGGCCATTCCCTCACGGCTTGCCTCCTTATTTTCTTCCAGCTTCTACTGAGTTGTCACTCAGGGATGCTCATTGTCCTGCTCGTTTCTCATGTCTTACCATCTCTGTCAGCTACAAGACAGAGTATCTGAGGAAAGGATTTCCATTTGCTTTGTCCACAGTGATACTCTGGATATCAATAGAAAGCAGCAAGACCAACATTCGCACTCTTCTCTTGGCCCTCTTGCTGTCGGGACTCCAGCTCTGGTCTACAGTGTTTGCTACATAAGGGTTAATTAGTGATGTTGCTCAACAGGCTATCTTTACCCTGAAGAATGTTGTGCAAATGCCAAGACTTATTATTCCCATTAAGAAAACACAAGGCCCTCAAGGAGATCCAGGAGTGGTACAGTCATCCAAGACCCAGTGGCACCTTCTGGACCAACTGCTTGAGCTGTCCGATGGCATGTTCTGATCATTCAGCTATAATTCAACCAGTTCCTTGACATGCGCCCTCTTATTGCCTTATAATGCTTTCATCAAGTTCCTGCTTACAACGGATCAGGACAAGCCTAAGCAAAAACAGAGATGTGGTCTGTCAGAGGAATGTGTCCAAGCTGACAGCAGAGTAACACCAAAGGCTACTGGGGTCTTAACAGAAATTGTTCCTTCTATTTACTTTGGGTGACTCTGTTGACCCTAAATAAGACAAATCCAAAGACTCTTGAGCTCAGAGACTGAATTTGCTTAAATGTCCATTAGAGTTGAGGAGCTGGGTTGATCTTTTTTGTTTTTTTAAGAAAGAAAAATGCAAAGTAACAAGGAGAACTTCTGTCTGAGAAGGCAACACTTGTGTGTGGGTATGGGGGGACCTGCAAAATGCTTTTAATGATGGGTGAGAGGGAAGAGGGCATCCATAAAACTTCCTAGTCTTAAGGTAATTCACCCAAAGCAGTAATTTATCAACCTGTGAGAAAAAAAAAGCAGTCTAGACAGAGGCATTTCTGTGCTTTTTGGCAACACAGCAGGGCACATCGTCTCAGGTAAAAGCAATGACTTAGGTATTTTTAGCAATTCTGACATTTGCACACTGTTTTATGTTTTATAAAGCCCTGCTTGGGTCACCTGCCCCACGCTTCTTTGAAGGAGACAAGTCAAGAAACACAGTTTCCATTTAAGGCTGAAGGAAAATAATGAAGATTCAAAGAAATGAACTATTGCATCCTCTACCATTAATTCACTGCTGTTCAGAAAAGCTTTTTTGGCATGATAGTACTAGTCACTAAATTCATGTTGTCTGATACAGCAGTCCTTAGGCACACAAGGCTCCTGAGTGCTTGAGGTGGGGTTAATATGACTGAGATGTTAAACAGAAAAAGATTTAAACATTTTGCTTAAATTTTGGACAGTGTAAGCCTTGAGTAGCTGGGATGCTGATTAGGAATAGCCAGTCTATTCCTAGACTTTTCTAGTCTAAGGAGGTTTTAACGATTCTTTATGAAACAGTAAGCAAAGTTTGATAAGAATGCACCAGCCTTAGGAACAGGTATGTTGGACTGAGCTCCAGAGCCCTCCTCGTTCAGGCCAGCATATCTGGGCTCCATCCTGATGTCACTTTCCACACAAGCCAGCCAGACTCCGACAGCTACTAAACTCTCAGAATAAAGCATGGGCACGGGGAATCTGGTTATCATTAAGTTTGCTGTATAATTTCTTTTCTTTTGTGGCTTCCATAGTCTTAAAACAAGACTAAAGGCCTCAGCTCACCAATAGCTAGGATGACAAGCACCTATACAATCCCTGTCACTGCACAGAGGTTAGACTATTCCTTTGCAAGGAGGAAGCTTGCCCTGTGAATTAATGCCATTACTTTGGGAGGGTGGAAGTGAGATGGACCAGCCCCATGTCTCCCCACTAAATCCCAAGTGTGAGAATATATTGGTACTTACTACCATAGGAGCTAGAAGCAAAGGCTTCCCTAGACCTAGTGGGAGCCGGGTGTTCTGAAGCCTTCTGGACTCACTTTGTTTCTCCAACCACCTTGTAGGCTTGGAATTTATTACAAGGTGGTTCCCCAGTGTCAACACCACTGATACTTTGAGCCTCACAGCTTGTGTTGCAGAGTCTATTCCATACAACACTGATGTTTGACAATCAACATTGATATGTTCCATACAACATTGATGTTGATCCTGACCTCATCCTCAGTTATGACAAACAAACAATGTCTGTAGTCATCAAATATTTCCTACTGCATTCAGGTTGAGAACTAGGATGGTAGAATCTAGCCAAAGCTACACAGAATGTTTTGCTTGGAACCTTGTATTTATCTAGCTAAATACAATTGCCTTAGTTTCAATTTCATTGCTGTGAAGAGACACCATGACCAAAGCAACTCTTATAAAGGCAAAGCCAAAGCTCATTGTTGTTATGCCATTCCGTTTTTAACATTTGGCAAAGTTAACAATTTTAAAACCAGAAAAGAGAAATAGTCTTTAATGATTTCCTCATCTTTCATCAATCAAATAATTATCTTTTCTCCAGCATTTCAAATAGAAGCCAGTATAGAGAAGTCAGTGAGTATTATCTTCACTGTGTGTATGAATGAATACAGTTCAAAGTTGCAAGTGCCTCCATTGGGACACTAGATGAGAAAAGCAGGAACAGGTATTATGTTTTCAGTGGTCAAAAGCCAGAAACTGAAAGGCTTAGGAGAGCCCAGACTCTAAAGTTCATGGGGTAACCCTGGTGGACTTATTCTAGAACATGGACCCCAGAAGCCCCTACCTTGTATACTTCACCAGTAGGGATTACAATGAGTGAGAAGGTGAATTTACAGTCAGACAGAGCTGGGTTGGAGTCCCAATACTTTAATCAGACCCAAAAGAAGAGATAAACACAAAGAGAAAGACGAGAACAGAAGCAGTGGGGACGGAGTCAGGCACCCAGGAGGAAAGCTAGATGATGGTCCCTATCACATGAACAGGAAGGGAGGTGGGACTCCAGGCTCTAGAGAGAAATGATACAGGAGAGAGGAAAGAAGAATGGAGAGATGCTCATCAAATATGCACTTACTGGCAAATCTGTTTTGGGCCTGAGCCTGCAGGGAACTCAGAATGTGAATAACACCTTGGAGATTTGTCCCACCTTGAAACCTGGGAGCTTGACTTCCCCAGGCCAACCTCAATCAGTCACTGCCTACAATAGAATGCTTTGGGAGGATGTAAACTCTGAAATTTCTTCCTAAGAAGGCTGTAGATAAAAGCAGTTAGAGGCCAACTATACTGAAGCGTGGTGGTAGATTCCCCAAACCAAAATAATTCATGCCTGAACATGGGTGTTTGTTTAATGTTGCTAGAACAAAATACCTAAGGTTGGGTAGTACATGAAGAAAAGATTTGTATATATAAGCATATATACAAATATATATATATGCACACACAAATATCTACATATACAACATATATGTATAGATATACATACATACCATATACATATATATCATACATACACACACACACACACACACACACACACACTTTGGAGTCGTAGAAGCTGAAAGTACAAGGTCAACAGGCCTCCCTAACTTGGCCTCTGGTGAGAGATTCAGGACAGTGGTTTCACAGTGGCATGAAGGTAAAAATCAGGGTGTTTCTTTTCACAATAATTCATTCCTATCTGTATCTATCACATTAATTATACAACGCTGTGGGTTCACTGTGAAGTTTTCATACATGCATATGACATGTCTTGATCATATTCATATATACATAGACATTATCCTCTCTTACCAAAATTACTCTTGGGAGAATGACTGCCATAGCTAAGTTTCATTGCTATAAAAAGACACCGTGATCACAGCAACTCTTTTAAAGGAAAACAATTATGACTGGCTTGCAGAAGTTTAGTCCATTATCATCATGGCAGGAAGCATGGCAATGTGCAGACAGACATTGGAGAAGGAGCTGAGAGTTTTATTTCTGTACCCGCAGGCAGCATGAAGTGAATGCCACACTAGGTCTAGCTTGAGCATCTGAAACCTCAAAGCCCACCCGCTGCTGACACACCTCCTTCAACAAGGCCACACCTACCCCAACAAGGGTATACTTCCTGATAGTGTAAGTCTCTATGAGCCTATGGGGGCCATTTTTATTCAAACCACCACAGAGACCAACATTAATCCTTCCGAAGGGTGTTACCCCTAATGCCCTAAGCACGTCTCCTTAGTCTCTAGCTCTAGACTAGTCTTAGTCTCTAGTCTCTTAGTCTTAACCATTCCACCACCTCTCAATATGGCTGTACTAAGGACCAAGCTTCCAGCCCAGGAACCTTTGAGGGACATACTCAATCCACACCCAAGCCACAGTGTATGTCTACTGCAGGTGTCTGTGGCCAAGCTGACTTGTTCCTTGACCCACTTAGTTAGCAATCTTCTTTGTAACTCTGGAGATGTTGATAACAAAGGATTGGCTGTGTCAGAGCTGATTCAGAAGATAGAGTTGAGTACAGATCCTGCTTTAGATACATGGAGATCTGAGTGCTGAGTCCTTTTAAGGTCTCCCTGACCTGTTGTAGCTTCAGGCTGTTGTGACTCTTCATTCTTTAATCCTGACTCATGGATTCAAGACAGCTGTTGGTGGGGGGTTTGGGTCTAGGCTCACCTGCTGGTTGGAAGGCCTGAGGCCCACAGAGAGAGATGGCTAGAGTAATCCTCAGTGGCTGAGGCAGAAGCCCTTCCACTGAGTCTCCCTTCAGGAGTACCTTTACCACTAAACAAACTAGAAAACAAGGCTGGAGAGTCTGTTTGCAGTCTGAATCTGACTCAAATTTAGCCCTGGGTCCAAACCTCCTTGTGCCACTTAACTCTGAGACCTTGGACAAGTCATTTAACTCCCCAGCATCCTCCTTAACTAAATACACAGGCTTGTGGGCCAATGACTATTGTTGGCAACAGAAAAACTAGATAACACCAAACACATTGACAAATAAAGAATAAAACAAGAGGACTCCCTTCTCTTTGATGTCTAAGTTTGTGTCTTGATGTGCATGTATATATTACTTAGAAGCAAGGGTGGTAACCAGGGTCAAAAATAGAGAAAAAAAATCCACATTTTAGGGTCATTTTTAGGAATTAAACTCATACTCATGGGTAGCCAAAGACATTGGGAAAAAAACCTCATACTTTCTAAGTATAGCTTATTTAGTCAGCAGCAGCATAGGCCAAGCTTGCCACAAGCACGGGCCTACTGTGAAACCTACCCTGTGGTCACAGATCAGGAATCAGGACAGGCAGAAGGCACTGAAGAAGAGGCAGAGATCTTGGCTCCTCCGGAATTTTACGTTGGGTGGTTGACAAAGGCCCCATGATCCTGCAAAGTTACAGCCAGATTCACTGGACTTTTATCCAAGGCTAGACTCTCACAAGGCCTACAGCCGATATTAAAGACATTATCTTTAGAGATATAGGCAAGCAACGATGGGTCAAGAACATATAATCAGTACAGCTCCCCAGTCACCCTTGTCAGGGCACTCAGCAAGCTCACAGGTCAGCATCATTCTTTGTCTCAGCAACAGTATGTCTCACCAATCTTTTTAAAGTTCCATGGGGAAGGGGGATTGCATCTGAAATGTAAATAAATAAAATATCGAATAAAACAATAAATTGAGCACAACTGTTACCATTTTGGAAATTGTAAAATTTAAGAGACACCTAATATCCAGTCCATCATCTTTGATAAATAGAATACTCTGTCATCTATCCTAACTTTTAAAAAGGCTTATAAATCCATATCTGTTATGTCCTGGTTTAGCTTGTATGCTATCTGAAAATTATCTTCTCAAATATGTTCTCTCAATGCAAAATAGCATGGGTTGGCTATGAGACTATAAGTAGTCTTTTAACCCTGTCAGAAATCTGAGAATGAGCAACATTTTCTGAAAATATAGGAAGCCTAACACAGCTTCCAGAGCTGAGACAAGTTGTAGAAACAGCTGCCTACCTACACATCTCCAGTAAGTCAGGAAGTTGAAGCATCAGTCTTCAGTCTTCTGCCCGAGGATATGACAGACCTTGAAAAAACAGGAATTATTAAGGACTAGTTTATTCTGTCTCGGCAGAACTAAGCTGTCCTAACCTGTAACTTGTGTCCTCTCAAGAGTGATACATGTCTGCAGGAAAGACAGGCAATTTCTGCCCAGTGGCCACCTAGACATAATGTACCACCTCACCAGGAGGCATAGATGCTCAGCTGCTTCTTTGAATCCACGAATGGGGAGCTGCTAGAAGCAGATTTGTCTCAACAACAAAAGGATAAATAATATTAAATTTCACATTCCGTGGATTTCTGACATTTTCGAAAACCAATTATCTATGTAAAGTAATCTGGACTGTTGTCTGTTAACTACTTACAGTTATTTCTAATTAAATTATCTGAAAACACCCTAACAATAAACTCAGAGCCATCAATTTTCTATTTGGCCCTTAACTCACAGGCTGAAGCATCTCAGATCAGTTTGTAATGGCATTTATAGAAGGACTATGTCCAGGCCTCATACTTTTAAATTTTTTGTATCAATAGAAGACATTTATACTAGTGAAAACCTGACTTTGCATCAAAATGGATTCTCTACCAAAATAAGAAATTATGACTTCAGCTTGGTAATTATTGTAAAGATTTCTACCAAATGAGATTACGGCTTCACAATCAATTCTAGATATTTCTTCCCTGTTCCAATTATGACCATTTCTAAATTTCCCAGAAAGGCAACCTTAGAATAATCACCTCCAGCCCTAAAGCCCAGGGAACTGGGACAACAAACAACTCTTCATAACTTCAAGCTGAATGTGGGCATTGAGATATCTTTGAAAGGGGGGAGAAGGGTAGTGAAAATGGGGAGTTAGGTGGCCTTAAAAAGGTCACACCAACAATTGTATTAGTCTCTGATATCCATGTCCTGACTGGATCAGGCTGAAAGTCCAAGGCATGAGGAGTTCAAGCAGGTCAGTTCAACATGTCTGATAATGAGACTCACCAAGGCTGTATATTCTGTATGACATCTGATCCATATTACTCTGGGAGGTGTATAGACAATGATCGCCTTTTCTAAAAATGAAAAGACAAAACCTTTCTCCCAAATCAGCATATCCTTGAGCCAGTGATCAGAAAAACCTTTATTTTGACCTCTCTCCCAGAGGAGTAATATAAACACAAAACTCAAAATCACACCCACTTTGAAAATTAAAACAATCTGAAACAAATAAGTAAACTAAGATACTGTATGTGTCTATTCTTAGGTTTTTCCTAATCTGTCATGCCAGGGGATTAACCCAAAATTCCTGTGAAGCCCACATTCAAAGAATATGAGTTAGTTTTTCTGCAGACCTTATTATGCCATCATTTAAACAATTAATTCACATTTTTATTTATACCTGCTTATAAGCAGGCAGCAAGTCACACCAGGATTTAAACCCAAAATTCCAGTGGAGTCCATGTTAGAATATGAGTATCCCATAATATAGCTTCATACTGTCTTTAAAGCAATTAATTCAAACTTTTACTAATACCTGCTTATTGGAAGCAGGTACTTTTTACTTGTTAAGCTTTCTGTCTAGAGCAGCCATCCTGTTAGTCCATCTATCTGCTGAGCTCTTTACTTGGAGCCACAGACATTTATTAATTAATACCTCTTCATGGCAGGCAATTATCACTGCCCTCTCTACTTGGAGTCCGTGACTAATTTTCCCTATCCTAGTTCTGAACTATGGGTGAAATTACCCATGTGATTTGGACAAAATCTGTATATAAATCTATCCTAAAATCAAATAATCCCAATTTTATAAATTCACAGTTAAATCAATATCTGCTCCAAGATTTAGGCAGCTTCCATTCTCCGGCTCTCTGACTCAGAGCAGCCAACTTGTCTCTTTCCACAGCAGGGGCCTCAGAGCCCTCTTCCTTTGTTTCAAGGTTCCCACACTTGAGTCCACATGACTTTTCCCAGTGCCACCTTTCTCTCACTTAGAAAATAAAACTCTAATACTCAGGCTAATAATCTTCAATTTTTAGTGGATTTTTGCCTAACATGTTGGTTTGCCACCTGTTGCTGAAAATATTTAAAACATCCCACACTAACTCTGGCTACTCTCTGGCCATTTTGACCCTGCTGCCTCCATGGCTTGCCCCATGCAGTGACCAACCATGCACGGTTCTCTTGCTGCAGATTCTGCTCACATTCCCAGCCATCCACCCACTGTGGTCAGCAGTCACAAATTCCCATAACCTGATAAAGTCAAAACTCTAGAGGCTTGTAATTTATAAGTCAGATTTATATCAGTAAATTCTCACTCCACAAAATGTCCACACAATTTACACAGAGCCAATTGATGCTGATATAAACTGCCCACTTAGATAAGACAGATTTTCCTGTAATCATCCACCCCTTATATAATATTCACAGCTACCTGTGGCTATTTAAAGTCACACAGAATCTGGATCTTCTTTCTCTTCCTCCATCTTCCTTTCTTCTCCTCTCCTCTCTTCCTGTCCCTGTCCCTGAAAGTCTGCCTTCCTTTTCCCTGTCCAATCACAGGCTTCTTGTAGTATTAATATTTAAATTAATTTGGGGAAAATTCTGCTAGAGTGTGTGCCTTGATTATGCTATTTGGGGTGACAATGCTGCCCACTATGGATGGCACCCTTCCCTAGAAAGTGCATTCTAAATTGTTTAAGAGTAGAAAACACAAGCAGAGCTCAACTCTGTGTTCATTCATCACTCTCTTCCCGACTATGAATGAGATGTGATTAATTCCCATTAGCTCCTGATGCTGTGACTTTTTCATGGACTATATAATTGGGACTGTGAGCTAAAGTAAACTCTTTCTCCCTATCATTGTTTTTGTTGGGATCTTTTTATCCTAGCAACAGGAAATGAAATGAGAACAGAAGTTGGTCCTGTGAGTGGGCTGTGGCAATGATAAACCTAACTATGTGGCTGTTAAGCCACTGGAACTTTTTTTTATTGGAAGAATGTGGAGAACTTTGATACATTGGGCTGGTAAAGCCATTGAATGCTGGGAGCAAAGTGTAAGAAGCCTTCCTAGTGGGAGCTTGGTGGACTGATGCTGAGAGAAATGCAGACAGTGGGAACCTGGCTCATAAGGCTTTAAAGAGTAACACAGACTTTATCAAGAACCCTAATGGGGATACTTATATAATATTTTGCCCAAGAATCTGGCTGCATTCTGTGTATGTCTTGACATCTTGAGTTGGGTTGTTTGAAGGTAATAGACTGACTTTGGAGTAGGGGGAGAAGACATTTCAAAACTAGCTAGTATTTAGTCTTATGTTGAAAATGACCTGTAATTGACAGAGATCAACACCATCATAGAGAAATTACTCATGGAACGATGGAAGGGGAAAGTGCCCTGAGGACACAGCCCTGCCCTTCGGAGGAGGCTCCATCTTATGAAGATCAAAATTTATCTACAGGAAGAAAGCCAAAGCTTAAGGAATTCTTTTCTCCTCAGAATCAATGACCTAAGGAAGCGTTTCCCCAGGGCCAGCACACAGAAGCTGATACAGCTGTGGTCCAAAGGGGCAAGGCTACACCTCTATTGGC
The DNA here is from genome assembly GCF_004785775.1 of Grammomys surdaster. Lineage (NCBI taxonomy): Eukaryota > Metazoa > Chordata > Mammalia > Rodentia > Muridae > Grammomys > Grammomys surdaster. Next base: position 725,875 of record NW_021604716.1, on the reverse strand, counting down.
AGCAGAAATTAGATATGCCATAAGTGTTGTACACATGGCACAAGTTTTGAAGGCAAAGACAATTTATGTGGTATTTTGAATTGAGCAGCCATGGTTCTGGTCACCTGACTAATCAGCTATGATTAACAGCAGATAGGAACCACTAAACTGAGACCTTTGCTTTGCTGTAACTGAGATGTGTGCTGTGGTTAAGAAGAGATCAGTAGCATGGAAGTGAAATCTTCTGAAGTGTTTTTTCAGGGTCAGCACACAGACGCTGCGGTCCAGAGTGGGTCAAGGGTGCACTTGGTGCTGGCAACTGAATTTGGCCATGTGTAAGAATTTCCCAGGTAGTACTGGCTTTGAAGGCATGAAGGGGTCATGGAGAGAAGCTGGAGCTTGGCCTTTGGAGAGAAAAAATGAAGAGGCCTTGATGAAGGTATTAGCCTCAGCTGCAGCAAAACTCCCAAGACTGAAGGAATCACAGAAAGAAGTTGAGGCTTGGCACCATGTGTCAGAATCAGAGTTCCCTAAAGAATTCAAGCGAAGCTACTGGTGAAGGTGTAGCCAGGTTGCACTGGAGACCACAGCATAGTAGAGATGGTCACCTGCCATCAACTTGACACAAACTAAAGTCATTTGAGAGGAGAGAACCTCAATTGAAAAAACGCCCCCATAAGATCAGACTGTGGGCAAGCTTCTAGGACATTTTCTTAGTTAGCAATTGATGCGGGAGGACCCAGTCCCTCAACTGTGGGTGGTGCCATCCCTGGGCTGGTGGTCCTGAAAGAAAGCAGGCTGAACAAACTATGAGGAGCAAGCTAGTAAGCAGCACCCCTCCATGGCTTCTGCATGAGCTCCTGCTACCAGGTTCCTGCCCTGTGTGAGTTCCTGTCCTCACTGTTTTGGATGATGCACTGTTACATAGACTCATTGAAAAAATAAATCTTTTCCTCCCCAAGTGACCTTTGGTCATGGTCTTTCATCACAACAATAGTAATCCTAACTAAGACAACTACCATGGACAGCAAATAAATAGTTGTGGAGTAGAGCTGACCTATGATATGTCACTATGTGTGCTGTGAATGGCAGAGCCCAAGAAATAGAACTAATCAGGGACTTTGAAGCCCAGAAGATTATGAACATATCCCAGATATGGAATGTTCAGCCATAGGATTTAATTTACGGTGCTGGATACTGGTTTTGCTTTGATCTGATTGTGACTGTGTCCTGGTTCCTTCTTGAAGTAAGAAATTATTTAACCCATCTTTTGTTTTATTTTATAGAAGCCCACAATTGAAAAATCTGGTGGAATGATTAGAATGATTCCCCTCCTCCACCTCCACCCTCCCCTCATATATCCCCTCCACCCTGTAGTCTCATATATTTGAATGCTTCATTCCCAGTTGGTAGAATCCTTAGGACAGAATAAGGAGGTGTGGACTTGTTGGAGGAGGTGTGTTGCTATGGGCAGAGTTTGAGGTTTCAAAGGACTCACACCACTTCTGTTCTCTCTGTCTCATGGTTGTGTTCAAGACGTGAATGCCTAGCTATTGCTCCTGTGCTATGCTTGTCTGCCTGCTTCCATGTTCCCTACCCTGATGGTCAGGAACTCTAAACCCTAAAACTGTATGCCTCCAATAAACTCTTCTATAAGCTGATGTTGTCATGGTTTCTTATCATAACAATAAAAAAAGTAACTAAGGCAACAGACTTTGGACATTTTAGAGTCTTCGGATATTTTAGAGAAACTTTGGGCATTTTTGGAGGGCTTTTCGGATATTTTAGAAAAGCTTTGAACTTTGAAAGAGACATTGGATATTTTAAAGAGACTCAATTTTGAAAGTGTTTAAAATTTTAAAGACTGTGGGACTCTTAAAAGTTAGAACATGCTTTATAGATCCTGAGAACGAACAAGAAAGGAAAGGTTATGGCTCAATGGTGACTTCTTTGTATGTCAAGTTAAGGTTTCAATCATGCTGGTTGGTTTTGTCAACTTGGTACATCTAAGGCTAGACATGTCTAGGAAGAGGGAATCTTCACTGTAAAAAAGAAAGTCACAATTAAGACTGGCCTGTAGGTGATCCTGTGAGAACTGATTGATGTAGGAGAGCCCAGCTCACTGTGAGCAATACCGTTCATGGATTGTGGTACTAAATGGAGTGAGAGAGCAGACTGAGCAAGCCACACAAAGGAAAGTAACAAAGAGCACCTTCCTCTGTCTCGTCTTCAGTTCCTGCTTCCACGTTCTTGCCTTGAGTTTCTGCCCCAACTTCACTCAGTGATGAATGATGAATTTGTAAGATGAAGTCAATCTTTTCCTTTCCAAGTTGCTTTTGGTCAGGATGTTGTACAACAGCAATAGAAACCCTAACTATAACATTCCATTCTTCTTGTCTCTGCCAAGATTTATTTTTAACCACGTGTGTGTGTGTGTGTGTGTGTGTGTGTGTGTGTGTGTGTGTGTGTG
>NW_021604716.1:675525-723416 GCF_004785775.1 Grammomys surdaster | reverse complement strand
TGTGTGTGTGTGTGTGTGTGTGTGTGTGTGTGTGTGTGTGTGTGTGTCTATGTGTAGGTTTCTGTATGTGTGAGTGCTGGAGCAGATGTGAGGGAGTCCTGAAGAGGGTGTCAAGTCCCTGGATCTGGAGTCACATGCAGTTGTACGCTTCCTAGAATGGATTCTGGGAACCAAAATTAGGTCCTCTGCAAGAGCAGCTTGGTGTTTATAACTGCTGAGCAATCTCTCCAGCCCCATCCTTGTTTCTCCATGTTCAAATAAAAACATTTATGGTACCATTATGTTTCAAATATATAACTTGTTTTTAAATAGGAGCTCATAGTTAAGAAACTTTGGGTTTCTAAAACATTGGAATTTTTAAAGGCTATAGGGACTTTTAAAGTTGGACTGTATTTTACATTATGAGCTAAACATGAGACTCTGGGGACAGTGGGTAGAAAATTATGGCTCTTAAATGATATGTTTGTCTGTCCAGTTGACAGGGAGTGAAGCTTGGAGTATTAATTTTATCAACTTGATAGAATCTAGAATCACCTGGGAAGAGTCTCAATGAGGGATTTTCTAGATCAGATTAGCCTATGGATATTTCTGTGGGGGGGTTATCTTGATTATGTTCATTGAAGTGGGAAGACATGCCATACTATATAGGTGGCATCATTCCCTAGGCAGGGAGTCCTGAGCTGTAAAAGAATGGAGAAAATGAGACGAGCATAACCGTGCATTCATGAATTTCTTTGTTAATGGTTTATGTGTATAATATGACTAATTCCCTCAAAGTCCTGCTGCTGTGACTTCCTGTGGATTGTGACTTGGAACCATGAATTAAACATTTCTACCTTAAGTTACTTTTATCAAGGTATTTTACCACAGCAATAGGAAACTAAGATAACTCTTTTTTCTTTCTTTCTTCCTTTCTTTTTACTTCTTTATTTCTTTTTTCCCTTTTTAAAACTTGGAACATGTATTCAAGGCCTAGAGCTACAACATCTGAACTGTCACTTTGAAGTGGAAAACTAACAGACTAAGTCCTTTTCAGAGGAAAGAAAGGTCTTTCTTACAGTGTCACCAAACAGAGGTGCCATTGTCCTGAACTGTCAGCTCTTCCTGTCACTATTTGTTTAAGCTACTGTTAGTTGGTTGTCAAATAAAGTAGGGGGGGGGGAAACCTAGATTTTACATGGAATCATTAAGATCTTGCGAAATAGGCATGCTGGGAACTGCAGCTCTTTGTCTTCCTTTTGAGTGATGTCTTAGCTGAGCTTTCTAGTCCCTGTGTGGGCAGGAGTTCTTGGCTTTTGAGTAATATCTGCATGGTGCTGTGCTTCCAGCTCAGTGTAAATCTTCTTTTGCATATGGGGGAGGATTCTGGCTCCAAGTTTGCGAGTAGGATGGAACGTTAGCATGTAGAAAGTAGCTCAGTAGCAATATGAAGTTCTATTAGTTTTTCCAAGATGTTTCTGCCACCACAGTGTAAGTCACTCTTGTTAAACAGATGATACCAAGTGAAGAAGAGATACCGTGTTGTGGTGAATGACTTGCTAGCTGCAGAATCACTTCTGTAAAAAGGCAGATGTCTGTACACAAGGTAAAGGTTGATGGTTAGCTTTTGGACTGTAGAGCACTTAAAGGAAGTGTTCAAAGATCTATGTTCCAAAGAACAAATAATACAAGCAAAGGTGAGAGGCTTGGCCTTTTACTTTTGGGCCTTATTTTAAGATTTAATGTCATGCTTTTAATTTAGGATTGGAGTCCCTATGATTTGCCACAGGCTATAGCAATTTCGTTCAGAAGGCATTTGAGAAAAGAAAAGGTTCAGGTACCAGCTCCCTCAGAAAGGAGGAGGCTAAAGTTCACAGGAGTAGGTGCTACCTGGTGGAGGTGTCGACAGAGCTCAGCTTTCACCATAATGATCCACAGCTTGGTAGCCGTGGTCTTCTGAGCCAAGAGTATTTTGTACTCTTCCTGGATCAAGTATGGGTATCACCATGACAGATTTCAGAAACTGGCTTCCTCCCCCTGTCTGAGGCCAATGTAGACTCCAGATTGCTGGTTGTTGCCTTCTGCTCATTTCCAGGGACCTTCCACATTCCAGACAACAGCTTCTTTAAAAAACAAAGCTGCTCAGGCTCATTTGGAATCTGTAATTGTGGCTTTCCAAAACTGCATTCAAAACAGAGCATCTAAGAACAAAGAGAAGTCAGGGATGTTTAGCTGAAGTCCAAGAGAGGGTCAAAGGTCAGGGAGGTCTTCTGGGGCCAGCTTCTGCTTGTAGGCATGCCTCCACCGACTGTTTAAGACTTTCCACTTATTCTACTTTTTAAAAGAGTTATTTATTTTATGCTGGGCATAATGGTGCATGCATTTAATCCAGCACTCAAGATGCAGAGGTAGAGGCAGGCAGATCCCTGTGAGTTCAAGACCAGCCTGGTCTACATAGTAAGCTCCAGGCCAGCTACATGGTGAGAACTTGTCTCAAAGACAAAAAAAAGAGATGTATTTATTTTTATTTTATGCTTATGTGTTTTTACCTGCATGTAAGTCTGAGGATCATGTGTGTGACTGGTGCCCATGGACCCCAGAAAAGGAACTTCTAGAACTGGAGTTGTAGACAGTCCCTGTGGTTGCTGAAATGAAACCCAAGTCTTCTGGAAGAGCATCCAGTGCTCTAAGCCAGTGCTCCATCTCTCCAGCACCTTCTTACATATTTTTATGGCTAAAAAGAAAATGTAAAGGCAGATGGTCATCTGAGAATGTAAAATTCTGAAGCACACATGAATGATAAATTATTTAACCGATTTGAAAATTCAATCCTTTTGGTTTTAGTCTTGGAGAAGGTCATTTTGAAGGTCAGAATCATCTAGACAGTGGTTATATATTTCTCCATTTTCAGTTTTGTTTTTGATTTTATTTTTGTTTTTGTTCATGCAGGGCAGGGTCAGCAAACTATGACCCATGGGCCAAATTTGCTCTATAATCTTTACAAATGTTCAATATACAACATTCTGTTAGAATATAGCCATTTTATTCTGCGTTTTCCACAGCTGTTTTTGAGTTAAACCAAGAAAACTGAGGTAGCATATGTGTTGATAAATCTTGATTGTCAACTTGATGGGCTCTAGGGTCAACTAAAGACAAAGTCTTGGTGGGTCTAGGAGGACAGTTCTAGAAAAGCTTAACCAAGGTGACCTCAGAGTGGGCAGTAACTTCCAGCAGGGAGCCCAGGTATAAAGAGGACCATGGAGAAAACAGCCTTGTCTGTCTCTATGGTCTGGGAAATGCTACTGCTAAGATCTGCCACACACACCAGCAGCCTGCCAAAGAGAAGCAAAGACAAGCAACTCCTCAGGAATCTTCCAGATGTCAATGCCAACCTGAAACTGCCGAGGCCAGGCATCTAGCATGTTTTCAGCTTCTCTACATGTTCAACAACTTGGCCCCGGTTGTATACACACTCACATCTAGTGAGTCCTCTTTTATCACTGGGAACATTCTGTTTGGCTCTCTTTATCCAGAGGACCTGCCTTATTCAATAAGCAATGACCCTGTGGCCTGGAAAGACTGAAGTAGCTACTGTGTGGCCCCTTGACAACTTTGCTAACTCTTGGCTCAGAAGAACTAAATGTACAAACTGCTAGGAAATTTTGTAAAGGTGATGAATGGGGGCGTGGTCATTACTACATGCTAAACGAATACTTCCTGAGAGGATAAATTAATGAGAGAGAATGCAAACTGGTTTCCAAGGCACACTATTTCCTAGTGCATTTTGGTTAAGGGTTGTTAGTAAAAGAAGGTGACCTACCCATCGCTGAGGACTTACCTTAGCCTCTCTGGGATAAGTGACACTCATGGTGATTTTAAGTCCTACAGCGTCCGAGTGTGTAGGAATTGATATCATCGCATGACCTCAATGAAGGTAAATTATTTTGTTCACAGGCTTTTTCTTTCATTGTGGGCTCTTTCTCTGATCCATATGATTAAACCACCCAATTTCTTGATAAATAATACAGATTTTTAAAAAATAGTCTTAGAGAAATTATTTATTTGTATGTGTGTGGTAGGGGAGGTATATGTGCCTATATCCATGTAGAGGGGTACATGCTCCCCTGCATGTGTGTGGAAGCCAGATTAGAACAGGACACTGGGTATCCTCTTCTCCCACTCTATTGAGGCAGAGTCTCCCCCTGAACCTGGAGCTAGCTCGGTAGCCAGGAAGTCCCAGTGATCCTGCCTGGTTCCTTACATCACTGAGGTTACAGGTACACACGCATGACTACACCTGGCTTAGGGGATTGGGGATTTGAACTCAGGTCTTCATGCTTGTGTAATATCTTCCCAGGCTCGAGATATGTTTTTGAGTCATAAAAAGTTTCAAAACCATTATATGTAAGTTTGGTATATTCCTTATCCAACATCTTATGTCCATAGTACAAGTATTAAAAAACAAGAAATTAGGGTACTAAGATGCCATCCATAGTGGCTAAAGGTACTTATTGCCCATGACTACTGACCTGAGTTAGAGGACCAGAACCCACAGTGGAAAGAGAAAACCAATTCCTGGGAGTTGTCATCTACCTTTTCCTATCTCTCTGTCTCTCTGTCTTTGTCTCTCTGTCTCTGTCTCTCTGTCTCTCTCTTGCTCACTTGCTCTTGTTCTCTTGATCACTCTTGCTTTGTCTGTCTGTGTATCTGTCTGTCTGTCTCTCTCTTGCTCACTGTCTCTTTCTCTTGTTCTTGCTCACTCTTGCTCTTTCTGTCTCTCTCTGTCCATCTTTCTGTCTGTCTGTCCCTTACACACAAAACACAAACACACGCGGAGTAATAATATATAAAATAAGAATTTAGAAACTAGATTGATGTCAGAACAAAATGATTAGTGAAGTTTCAGATCTAACTGGTGTAGCCAACCTTCAGAATGCCCTCTCCCCATGAGAAACAGATTCATGGTTCTTTGCTCACTCACCACATCTCCTTTAATTTCCTTCATTTTTGGACATAGCGTTCATTTTCCTGTTTCCTTCATGACCTTGCCAATTTGGAACAGTGTAGAGTGGTTACTATCTCTCAATTTGAGTTTGCTAGACCTATCTCATAATAATGCTGAAGCTCATAATTTGGGTGAAAATGGCTAAAAATAAGGTGGTTTCACGTCACATCAGGTGGACTGAGTCATCAACATCTCATGACTTGTAATGGTAGCCCTGAATGCTTTCGTCTTCACATGCCAAGTGCATGGAGAGACGTGAGAACAGCTAGACACAATTAGATGCTTCCCCTACCAGAACTGTTCTAAATAACTACCTACATCAACCCCAATGGAGCTACAGTCTCAGTAGAACACTTTTCTTTTTGGTTTATTTTTAAACACCATGTCAAGTTTATACACAAAGATGTCAGTGAGCTGCTGACATAGTTTTTCATTGAACTTGAGCTTGAGAAAACAATTTCTTCTGCAATCCCATTGGTATCTGGCCAAGTCCTTTCTCATGTGTGATGAAGAAATCTTTCTCCTTGGATGTTACTTCTTCCCTGTGTGTGCATTTCAGATCCTGCTATCAGGTTTAAGATTGAGAGTTGCTGATGGCTAATATATACTTGTGAAAGATGATTGACACAGGCAGCTGTTTGTGCCACTGTTCCTGCAGCCACCATGCCCAACGCTCTGCTCTCCAATCCCCTGGGCACATGGATCTTTCCATCTCACCATCCCTGCCCCCACCCCCATCTGAAAGTCACTTCCTTTAACATGCCCAGTAGGATTAATTTTCTGGTGATGAATTCCTTTCATATTTTGTATATTTTCAAAAGTGTTTGTTTCATTTTTTTTAAACAATAGAAGCAACTCTGTTAATGTATTCTTCCCTATCCCCCATTCCTTAGAGTAGTCAGCTCAACGGTGTTCAGAATCGTCACAGGGTTGTTCAGTTACTGCTACAATTGAATTTTAAAACATATTTTCATTACCCCCCCCAATAAAGCTTGTATTGAGTGGTCTCCACTCTCAATTTCTTCCTCCCCAACCTCCCTAGGCCTAGGCAATCACTAATTCAACTTTCTATTTCAACCGCTTTACATATTCTGGATGTTTCATATAAATTAAATCATATGACATGTGATGTTTCTTCCACAAAGTTATTTTCATCAAAGATACGTATCAATACTTCATTATTTTAAATATCATTATATTCTATTCAGTGTGTGTGTGTGTGTGTGTGTGTGTGTGTGTGTGTGTAAGAGTGTGTGTTACATACATATGAGTGTGCAGGGGCATGTGCCCATCTATGTTTATGTGGAGACCAGAAGAGAATGTTAAGTGTCCTCTGTATTACACTGTCCAATGCTCTCTGCCTTATTGCTTTGGGTCAGGGTCTCTCACTGAACTGGATTGCTTGATCTATCACACATCAAACTTTCCAGCTTCTTTGGGTATCTGCTAATCCTTAATTGGATACAAGGCCATGCCAACTTTGCAATTACTCAGTGTTTTTGAATTCCTGTAAGTGTTCCTGTGCTTTGTTCTGGAACACAGTCAATTACTGAGAAATAGTCCTGACCCTTCAGATTGTACTTTGAAGATCTATTGGGTGGGGTTAGAACATTAATCTTGGGTGTACTATTCTCTGGTTCTGAAGCAAGAACCTCTCAACACTCTACATGCCCTATGACTTGAGAAAATTTCCAGATGTAATCGCAGAAATAGATGGTATTTCCTGTCTGTAAATATATAGTTCTCCCTCATGATAGTTCTCTACCTGATCTAAGAGCTTTCTCACATTCACACTGACCAGAAGGCTGTTAAACAGGAGAGCCTTCTGCAAAGCTCTGACCTCTTCCTCAGCATCACGCTGCCTCCCCAACACTGCCCTCTAGCTCTAGAGGCCTTCATATCACTGAGTCTTTAGTTCTGCTCCACTGAGGAGATTTGCAAGGCCCCATGGCCTGCCTCTTTTCTAGTCCAAGTCTGGTCATGTAAGCTAAGAATGACATTAGCTCTGTGCTTTTAATCTCTCCTTCATTGACTGATACCCATTTTCCAAAAACACTTGTGCATCTTGTCTGATGGTTTTCACTGTGTCTGATAGAAAATGAATCAGTTCCTGCTACTATATCTTGACTGTAATGGAAATCTCCAAGCATAGACTTTTAAAGCCAGAAAGAACCGCAACTCATTTGGGGAGTTCGTCTTTGTATGTTTTAGCTGAAGCTCAAGAGTCCTGTGGTCCATATTAGTTCAGATGAGAAACTGCCTTCAGTCTTGGCTCTATACTGACTAGTTGTAAGTTCTTAACTAATTTTCTCAAGAAATAAAACTTTGCTACTTCTATTATTCTTGCTCTTTTCCTCCTTTCTGTGGGAATCATTTCAAATAATATTGGGTGTAGTGAGGATTTTGGTTTCTTTAAAAACATAGAAATATTATGGGGATATGTTTGTTTGTTTTTTTAATCTCAGTTGTGGGAGATGGAGCTGCTTTATGTTGTTTACAGCAGCTGTCTACGATTTGCCTCATGCTCCAGTAAGGGTGTGATTTTGGCAGCTACAGATAGTTTCCGTGATTTTGTGATGTTTGAAATTCAGGGGACTTTTCAGAGGATATATAAATAAATGCTAGAGCCCCAAGAGTTGGGGAGTGGCTGGTTGGCTGGTTGGTGGTTAGATGCTGTTGGTTGCTGTTGGGTGCTGTTGGGTGCCATTGGGTGCAATTAGGTGCTGCTTGTTAGTCATGTGCAAAGAGATGAGAAGAAGAAATTAGCTATCTTGATGGTAAAGGTCAAACTTGCCCAAGGAAATTGATGTTCCTAATCAGCAGAAAGTACTCTAATGATATTGTTGCCCCCTTTCCCCTCTATCCTTCTTTTCTTTCCTTTTCTTTAGAGGGTTGAAAGAGAAGACGAGGGATAGAAAAGGGATGAAGAAAAAGACATCCACAAAGTAGCTAAGGCCAAGCTACAACTGGGCTGAGGAGATTGCACAGATGGCATACCAGCATGAGAATCATAGTTCAGATCCCCAGCACTCAGGTAAATGCCAAGTATTTGTGGTAGCCCTGATGTCATCCCAAAATTCAGGAGGAAGAGACAAGGATCTGCAGAACAAGCTGGCTAGCTAGGCTAGTTGAACTGCTGAGGTCTAGGTTCAGTAAAAGACCATGCCTCAAAACCTAAGGTGGAAGTACTGGAAGAAAGCACCTGAGCCCAACCTCTGGTCTTCATGTGTACTCATTCATACATGTGTGCCAACACATGAAATCAAGCATACATACAGGTATGCATATCATACACATACAAAAACATAGGAGATTAGTTTAAAGACTTTAGGCTATGATCTCCACATTACAGTTCAGACTAGATTAGAAATACAAGGACGGTTCTGGTCAAGCCGTTTTACTGAGAAATATGAGTTGACAGAGAAGAAAATAATCAGATTACCCTTTAATGAGATTACAACCAACAGGCACAGAGCTTAATAAAATGGTAAAAAGTGTAAACATCTAAAGCTTCTATCCAGCCCAAAGAGTAAGCTAAGTTTCTAAAGGCCATCTTAATCTGAAAGTTATAGTGATGAGAAATGTTGGTTAACAGATCAAAGTCCTGTAGCTTAGTAGCTTAGTAGTATCTCTGTCACAAAGCCCCAGTTTTAAAACACTACCTTGTCAGACCTTCAGAACACTTGCTTTCTCCTTCTGGTCTATATCCTACCTTTACTTTTCTACTTTGAGGATGAACTTTGTGAGACTCAAGCCTTTCTCTCTAACAGGTTCAACCCTTCACATGGTTCCTAAGTCTCGCAGTGCTTCAGTGAACCTAGGTTTGATGATGGGAAGTGGTAGGCTCCTAAAGGAACACAGTGTATCTGGATGAAACAGGACAGTCAGAACTCTGACTCAGGAAACTTCTCTTACACGATCAGTACAGGAATGCAGGGTGTTCACTCATTCAGTAAGCCCTGATGAAGGATGGCTCTGCTGAGGCTCTGTACCTCTAAAATATATCACTAGAATGGCTTGGACTTCATTTTATTCCCTGTTAAATGGAGACAGTGGTCACTATCACACGATGATGTATGTAAAACCATAACAAACTCAGCCCTCTGCAAGAATGGAAGATATCATTGAGTATATTTTTGTAACTTTATTTTGAATTCCCAATCCTTCTAGAAGAATCTACATCCCTTCAGTCTGGGAAGACTTAACCTTGCCTCTGTATTTATTATATAAATCTCTCTGCTTATGGAATCCACTAATGGGTTTTCTTTCCAGTGTTTTCTCTGGTGGAAGCACCCCATTCCTTTGGATTTTCACAGGGACTGACCTGATGTCTTCATCTTCTTATGACACTTCTCCCTAAAATATATGAGTGTAGGAGGGGTGTTTGGAAGTAGGCCACTGGGGAGGAAAAGAAGAGAGAGGAAAAGCTAGTGTTTGCACGTTGCTATGGTTACAGGCATCACCTCCCTTCTGACTAGGACCTGCCCTCACAAAAAGCCTGGTTTTAATTTCCCCTTTGAAATGAGGACTGGGTCTTGCTGCCAATTTAGATTTCACTGGTCAGCTGTTTGGCAGATTCTCTCCCCCTGAGGCCATTTCTTCTGCCCAGACTACTCAGTGACCTTTTAGGCAGCCACGTACCCTTGGTCTAGTGGTTCAGTTGTGAGTAAATGGCCTTATTACTGCTACTCTCCCAAACATCCTTAAAAAATGGTTTTTTTTTACTCAGACTATAGTTGCAGGATAGGGTGGGTACCATCTTAGGACACAAGAATGTGAGGAAACCCGCTTCTACCAAGAGAAACACTCCATGTTTTGGTAAATGCATTGTGTAGATTGACTTACACAGGACAGTGATGCAGGGTTGTGAGGGACAGAGGAAAGACAATGGTTCAGGGCAATTTCAAGAGCTGAGCTATGGGCAATGCATTTGGGCTTTCTATTTGTATGGTGTTGATAGTTTGGCTCCATTCTTTGTCAGATTAAATGCCCAGATTATAGTATGGGCAGTATATGCTTGGGAGGCAGTGCCTGCTGAGGAAGGTTTTGAGAGTCAGTGTGAGTTGGCATGTGGGTCTCGAGAATAATGTAAATAGATGGGTATCACTTTATGGAGGAGAGATGGATGTCCCAGCAAAGAAGCTTCATGGTGTCAAAAGCCATGGAGAAAATGGGACAAAAGTTGAAACACTGAGATCTAGAAAGGAAATGAAGGGGGACAGGTAGGCTGACAGACTGATTATCTAGCATCCAACCAGAGATACTGGATTTCTTCTGGGGCCTCTTTTGGATGGATCCCAGAAGAACTTCTGAGGTGTGCAGGTGGCAGACAAGGGATACCTTTTGCTGGGCAAACAGTATGTTTGTTTGTGTGTGTATGTGTGTTTATGTGTGTATGTATATGTGCATGTGGAAGAATGTACACACAATGGAGCCTTGTAAGCTCTACAGAGGTTCAAATGGCTGCAATGGCTGGCCTTTATGCTATGAAACTGATGGATATGTTTATGGTTTCTTGTACTCCATGGAAGTCTTCTCCTGCCAGCTGCCCTCAGTGGAGGCTACCACTATCTACCTGAGAGGTTCTGTTTATGTGGAATCCCAAGGAAGTTGCTTCAGACTTCCCAGTCTTTTTTCTGGAGACTTCTTTGCCCTTACACAGATTTGCAAGAGACTGGAAGAAGTGGCCTTTTCTAAGCCAAGAAACTGTCCTGCTGAGCCTTTCTTCAGAGTCATGGGGACTTTCTCATTTTACATCGACATGACCAAAAGGCACTTTAAAAAACTCTTTCCAAGAGCAAAATGATTTCTTAGGACATGGCTTCCCATCATTCCTTTAGAGATACAGGCCATTGACAACTAGACAGCAACGCCTTTGCTAAGATGTAGACTGTGATGTTCTTCTCTCTGATAAACACACAGAGTGCCAGGCAGGATTAGTGTGAGACTAAGACATGACAGCCAGACCCAGGGCAGTTGGAATAACTTTGTCTAAGCCTAGAGTTAGAAAATAGGCTGTGAACTTCAGACCCAGTGACATTTCTTTGTTCCTTATGTGTCATATTACATTTGAGATATTAGCTTGCCAACCCTCAATTCTTCACTGTGTTTCTTGAATAAGGAGCAGAGCCTGTCCTGTGTGAACCACATTGTTCAGTATTATATGAAACATCTTAAGTCTGGGGCATATTGTGAGCAGTGTTTAACATTCCCGAACTTGAGGTCTGGCCCCCTTGGCCTGTTCCCTTTGATGCTAAGTTAAACATCAAGGCTGTAATGACAGACTATGCATGTCTTAATAGAGAATAAAAGCCGGTCGTTTTGCACGTGCACAGGGAATTCCTTTAAAATAACCAAGTATTAGGAGTTTATTTTTCCTTCTTAAAATAAGAAATTGATTTATCTTCAAAAGGTCCTCTCCGGAGTTCGTCTTAAACAGAGGATTTTTCAGATGCCCAGGATGTTAGCGTCTGTTCATTCAACATGTGTGAGACATAAAGCCTCACAGCTGCCCTGAGAAGAGGCATGCTGTCTTCATTTGTGCTGGACCTCTCTAGGAACCTTCCAGCTCAGCTTCTGCCCACTTCATCTCTTTCCTCTCTATCCCTAACCTTGGCTGTTAGTGTTTCATGATATATGTCAAAACAGCTTACCTCTTCCCAGTTTTATTTTGTATCTAGATCTCTCCTTCCTTCTACAGATATTTTCTGAGTCCTCACCCAATGCCAAGTGCTGGGGATACAGCAGGAATCACACAAGATGCCAACCTTTGTTGGGTTGGCACAAGGACCAGAGAATAATAAAGATAGTAGAGACATAGAAAGAAGCCAAGATGAAGAGTGAATATAAAACGTGGGAGGGAGGGGAGCAGAGAATAAGACTTGGGAGCAGAGCTGGAGAAGAATCATTGTAATAGTAATAAAGTGTGGTCAGCTTACATGACATTGACAAAGATCTTTTAAGCCATAATCTGTTACACTCAGAGGTCAAAACCAGAAGACTCGTGGTTTCCTATTAAAGCTTACAAGATCTAGATTCCACCCTCCCCCTCTGATGTCATCTCCGGGTGCTACCTCCCAAGTTAGGGCTCCCTAAATTTTAGTGAAGATCAACTCATCTGAGGGGTTTGTTCACCCAGAGATAACTAACTCCGGAGAAATCTGAGTAGTTTGCAGTTTAGCTAGTAGTATTGTGTCAAAGCTAATCTAGGAGTAAAGAAAAAAATACATTTTGGTTAGGTGGATGGCTAACATTGGGGTACTATGAGTTGAGAGAAATCTCTGTACTATCTTTACAATACTTCTAATGATCTGGAATTTTTTAAAAATAAAAGTCTCACTCTCAGGGCTGGAGAGATGGCTCAGTTGTTAAAAGCACTGATTGCTCTTCAGAAGGAACTGGGTTCAATTCCCAGCACCCACATAACAGCTCACAACTGTCTGTGACTCCAGAATCTGACATCTGTACACAGACATACATGCAGGCAAAACACCAATGTACATAAAATAAAAAATAAAAAATTTAAAAGCCCCTCTCTCTCTCTCTCTCTCTCTCTCTCTCTCTCACACACACACACACACAGACACACACGCACACGCACACGCACACACACTGAGCTTGACTCCACCTCCATCTTCCATGGCTTCAGGTGCAATAAAACTTAAGAATGGTGTACATCTTCCACTGGTCCCCAGGTGATGCTGATGTTATTGATCCAAAGACCCTGCTGGTAGAACCTCATCTCCTAATCTTTGCTCCATCCATCCTTACCTCTCTGAAAATGCAATGACTTAGAAGACTAACATGTGAAATGCACTCTTGGCATGAAGAGCAGTTTCCTTGGGAAGGATACATGATGCCTTCATTTCCTCACCTTTTCCACGTTTTTTCAACAGGGCCTACTTCTCTGTAGATGAATGATGACCACCTCTTATTTTAATTCATTTTGCCTGTCCATCATTCTTGCTTTATTTTCTCTCTCCAGCGCTATGTAATGAGACTCTTAGGTATTTTCTATTTTTGCATTTGTCTGTCTCCTATCAATTCCTGTCTTAGAGAAATAAATACCTCGAGGGCCTCTCCGTGGCAATCGCTGCTATGTCCTAGGCACTTACAATAATCCCACCACTGTAGATGATCACTGAATATAAGTGCCCTGAGTGGGTGACAGGGAACTCAGTAGAAATGTCCATAATATTTGGTGTGGAAGTTGTTTAAAAGAGCACAGATTCAAGACTCAAAAACATCTGGGCTCCAATATACATTCATTTATATTTAAGGAAGTTAGGCTTTATGGCTTTGAAATGCAGACAGAATTCACTGTCAGTGGACTTACTGATACTGGTTTTTGGGTGGCTCTATGCTCTGGATGGCAGATTTTTCTATAAGCTTTTGGATGCTATTCTGTATCAACCAGGCATAGATGATCCATGTTTGGCATGGGTCAGCTGTCTCAAACCATCTCCCTCTGTTATGCCCTCTGCAGCAGTCTCACCTTATATACCAGCTCTTTTCTTGCTCAGTGTGGTTAGAAGACAGGCTCTCGCCATGTGCTTCCAGCTGGCCTCTGTCTTCCGATCCTCTTACTTGCTCCTCCCCAGAGGTGAACACACACGCACACACCCACCATGCCCAGCATCTAATGAAAGCTTCATGCATGGACAGCTCCTTGGCCAACAACTTAAGTGGTGAAGAAGAATAATATAAAACTGCTTGCAACTGGCTTCAAAACTGTGCAGAGATGAAAGGGTGCAGGAAGTCGACTGGCCACAAATACAAAGGAAGCCGACTTCAAAAAGACCAGAGCTTCAAATAAAGTGCACAAAAGGTATTTCAAGAATGAAAGGCAAGATGTGCGGGGTTACCAACAGCAGGTTAAGGAACGAATGGGAGAGAACAGACTTCTCCACAGCTACCATCTGCATACATCTTTACCAGGCTGTTGCAGAATTCAGGAACACAGTCTTTCAGCCTGGGGGGCATGTTAATGGGGACATGCATGACAGAACCAAGGAGACCATCCTACTCTTTGTTCTTACAAATTCATGTTCTAGCTGTGAGTTCCCTGTCATGAGACAGGATTCTGTCAGGCTGTCCCTTGCCCCCAGACTGAGGAATTCAGTTCATGTTTATTAGTAACGCTCATGGGAATAGAGGTTTTTTTTTTCGGTCCTGCAGTATTTCCTTGGTCACAAAGTGCAGCTTTTACTCAGAGCATAGTTACTGCCACTGTTCTTAGTGAGTTTCTGATCCCCTCGACCAACCACACAGTTCAGTAACAGTAGCTGCCATTCACTGAGTGCCAAGCATAGGCCAGTGGTGGAGTTGGCCCTGCTGTGGGATCCTAGCTAATATTTATTGAGCTTCCTTCTGCTCCTGGCTCTCCTATTCTTAGCACTTTGCTTCTGTTCACTCATGCAGCTGTGCAGCAGCCAAAGACACCCGTGTTCTTGTCATCCCCATACTCCAGATGTGGACACCAAGGCCCAGAAGTTTTCCTGATTATCACAGACCAGTCAGCAGAAGAGCTGGCTATCATACTGAACCCATGGTCTAAGAAACACTGTGCTGATTGTGATATCTGTTCATATTCTTTTACAGCCTTCCAACCTGGTTAGGTGGACATCACTGCTCCCATGTTACTAATGAAGTCTATAATGCTGACCTTAGTAAGACTACACAGAATGCTGTAGAATGGGCAGTTAAGTCTGGAGTGTTGTATCATCTAGATTTTACAATACACCATCAAGCTGGCCGTCAGACAGACGAGTTCCTATTGGCTGCTTTACTGGTTTGGATGAGACTGTTCGCCATAGGATCATGTATTTGAATACTTGGTCCCCAGCTGGAGGCACTGTTTGGGGAGGCTTTGGAGGTGTGGTCCTGCTAGAGGAAGTTTGTCTTTAGAGGTGGACTTAAGTGTCAAAGCCTTGTGGCATTACTATTACACAGTGTCTCTTCTGTATGCTTATAGGTGAGACAGGAGCTCCCGTCTTCCCTCTCCGTTTGTGGCCTCCTTGGAGATTGGTGAAGGGTTAGTTCCCATGCTCCAGCAGGACAGCCGAAAGATGAGTCCTGAGGGTCAAACACCACAGATTAGGACATGCTATGGTTAGTCCTTGCTTCCCATCAAAGACAAGGGCAGGGCCCAGCACTGAGGAACATACCAGACCTGACAGTCTGGGGAGGGGAAGTGATGCCAAGCTGGTACTGTTTTGAGAGTTCTGACAGCCCCTTGGAGACCCCTGGTGGACAAGTAAGTTTTGTTTCTCCAACTATGTGCCAGACAGTTCCTGTGTTCAGGCCGTGACCGCGAGCTTGGCTTTCATGAGTCTAACATTTTGTAGTTAGCATAGATGATCAAGGAGAAAATTACAGTAGAACCTTTAAGTGCCATTTCCCCTGGGCAACTGCATCCAGCATCTACATGATGTTTGCTAGTGGTTTCAGAGCAGACCGTTGGAAGGGCTGATGTGTTAGCTAGCGCCTGCTTCAGCAAAGGCTCTGGCAACTGCGTGTGTGTGTGTGTGGGGGGGAAATCTGTGTTTGCACAGCCCTGCAGGTGATATGATTAACCAGGAGCATGGCAGATCTGCTGGAGCATGCTGCTTACGCTTATCATCCATCCCTGAGCATGCATTTGCAATGAGAGGATAGCAAGTTAGGTTTGGCTCAGCCTGAGGATTCTTCTGTGTGGCTGAACAACCTTCGTTAGAGAATGCTGAGATAATTAATGGCAGCGATGAAATTTGTTATTGTTAAATACAAAACAATTCCAGGACCTTTCAAATAGTTAATAAATAAAGAGATATTGTAGACAATCATAGCGAATGTAGCTATTTTAAAGGCAACAATTGAGCTAGATCACTTTAACAGCAGATTAATTCCCTCTTCAGTCACAGTATGTTTATGGAGTTAGAATTGTTGTGCCTGACAGGGAGCAGAGGTTACAGCAGATGGGAATGCCTGTAGAGCCATCTGCTGTATTAGCACTTATAAAATTACTTAATGACATTAAATTATATCTGTTGCTTAGAGATTCAGCTCCCATTTACGCCATGTATCTTTAGAGACAAAGTTTTCTTTGGATTGCCTTGTTTTTGTGAGGGTGATCCATGAAAATATAAATGCCCCTTCAAAGGGGAACTAAAGGTCTCTAAAGTCATGAGGAAAAACATCTGTAACTGATCCATCCAATCAAGACACAAGGTGAGAAGCAAAGGGAGGAAGAGGAGGAGGGAGAGGAAGAAGGAAAAGGAGGAGGGGAGAGCAGGAGGAAGTTGGAGGGAGGAAGAGAGAGGAGGAGGAGAAGATGAAGAACAAGGAGAGAAGGAAATAGGGAGGAGACAGGAGGGAGGGAAGGGGATGGCAGGATGGAGGATGAGAGGAGGAGGGAGGAGGAGAGGAGGGAGGAGCAGAGGAGGGAGGAGGAAAGAAGGGAGGAAGAGAGGAGAAGAGGGAGGAGCAGAAAAGGGAGGAGGAGAAGAGAGGAGGGAGGAGGAAAGAGGGAAGAGGGGAGGAGAGGAGGGAAGAGCAGAGGAGGGGGAAGCAGAGGATCAAGGAGCAGAGGAGGGAGGAGGAAAGGAGGGAGGAGGAGGGAAGGAGAGGAGGGAGGAGGAGGAAAAAGAAGAAGGAGGGGAGGCAGGAAGAAAGAGGATAGTGTGTCAGAGAACAGTATGGACTTACCCTTTCATTTTCTTCTGCCAATCAAAAAGACTACCAAAACTCATTTAGCTTTGAGTCAACATAAGCCTCACTTAGCCAAGTCCTGTCAACAGGAGGACAGTTATCTGACTCAGGGACAACCTTTCCATTTCCTCCCTCCTCCTTCTCTTTCCTTACCCCATGTCCTCAGGTGCCAGTATGTCTGATAGTCACCAGAGTGACCAGTGCTGGCTGGAGTGGGTGGTGCTGAGAAGCTGTGGGGTCCACATTCTCACAACATGGATGTCAGTGGACTAGACAGTTACCACAGTGAGGCTGTGATGGAGCGCAGCTGTTGGAAGAGTCTGTACCTTAGATGCTCCGCTCACTTGTGTTGTAAAACTTCAGGAGCCACTTCCTCCATCTGCCCCAAGCAGCTACCATGGGGCTTGATCCAATGCCCACCCGTGGACCACTCCTGCCTGGCCTTCTCTGTTATCCCCAAGGGACCTCACTAGGGCTTTGCTGGTGCCACTCAGACCCCAGGGAATTTCTCACCACTTCCTGCTGAGTGCCTGAAGACAGCAACTGGTGAGCAAATTCTCTTCCTTCCCCCTGACCATGGGAAGTTCTGAGATGTAGTTTATTTCTAAGAGAATGACCCCCCAGTGTCCAACAACCGCAACTAACCATGGCCAGCTCAGCAATGCATCCTCCGCTCTGTGTTCTCTCTTTGATAAACTGTTTTCCAAATGCTCACTATTCCTTAATACATACCCCTTGATGGACAGAACTCCACTGGACCTCTTGATGGGCAGAACGGCCCTGTTTGCCTGCATCCCATAGCTGACAGAAGTTCACTGTCTCCTTTTATTTAGGGGCTGGACTTGGGGTCCCACTTGTAGAGAAGGTAGTTCTGCAGGGATAGTGTAACACTCCAAAGACTTTGTGATGAAAAGACTTCTTCCTTCTTGGGGTTGTTTTTCTTTGTGGCCTAAATTGTGTCCCCTCAAAATCCATACCCCAGCTACCTCAAGAAGTAAATCTGGAAATAAGGTATTTACAGGGATAGATAAAATAAAACCATTAAGGTGGTTTCCAAGCCTTTGTGCCTGATAGCCTTATGAGAAGAGGAAACCTGGACTCACATGGACATTTGTGCCAGACACAGTCCACACTCCTCTTTTAAATCAGCCATGTTGCCAGCAAGGTCAGAGCCTTAAAGACACCTCTTCAGTGTCAAAAACAGCCTCTGAGGGCCGCCATCTTAGTCTCTAGCTTCCAGAATTGGGAGATATAGCAAAGTGTTGGCTACTCTCATCCTCTTTTCTTTCCTCCTTCTAAAAGGTCAGCTGCATGTCCCGTGGGCAGCCATTTGAGGAACTCCTAGGGCAGGAACTGAAGTCTCCAGATAGCAGTCATGTGAACGAGCGTGGGCACCGTAGCGGGGACCTGATGTGAAGACCTAAAGCAGAGTCATCTCTGAGCTGCCTCTGGCTCCTGACCTTCAATGCTGCATGAGATGATTAAATATGCCGTGATTTAAGCGACAGACTTTGAAGGGATCTGCTGTACAACAACAATGCCTCCCCATAGCCCTCCTCCATCCTTCTTTTCAGCCTTTTTGGCTAGGGCTGCCTTCTGAGGGGGCTCACATAGCCCAGACTGTACCAGTGCTGGTCATAGCCTGCTCTCAACTTCACCTGGATGAGTACTGTTTTGTAGCAGTCACCTGTTCCAGAGTTGGTCAGAATGGATACTGGATATATGTCAAAGTCACTCTACAACATCCAAATGTATTAAAGACCTTCTAAATCAAGGTAGTGGTTAGTGCCGAGACATTGGACAGCCAGACAAGCCCATGAGCCTCCTTCATCGTGACACACAAGAGCTGGGAGATGATTGGTCTATGGAGGAACTCCTGTGGAGGAAGTCTGTATTAGTTAGATTTTCATTGTCTTTAAAAGGAACAACATTGGCTTGGCTTATAGTTTGAGAGGTTCAGTGTATTATCATCAAGGCAGGAGCATGGCAGCATCCAGGCAGGCATGGTGCAGGAGGAACTGAGAGTTCTGCATCTTTATCTGAAGGCAAACAGAAGACTGGCTCTCACTTGGTTAGGAACAGGGTCTCATTGCCCATGCCCAGAGTGGCATGCTTCCTCCAACAAGAACACGCCTACTCCAACAAGGCCACACCTCCTAATAGTGCCATTCCCTGGGCCAAGTATATTTAAACCAACACGAAGCCCCTAACTGGAAAAGGTAAGGGGTACTCCCCTTAAGTGACCAGAAGGATTCAGCTCAGCCATCACTTTTAGCCCTGGAAAACTCATGTGAACTTCTGACTTCCAGAGCTGGTAAGATTAATTTGTGTCTTTAAAACCTGTATGTGGGCTAGGGAGATGGCTCACTGGATAAAGTTCTTATAGTGCAGGCAAAAAGCCATGTGTCTGGATCCCTGGTATCTTCATGGTAAAAAAATTAAACCAGGAGTTGGGTAGACAATCCAGTGGTTAGGAACATTTTCTACTCTTCCAGAGGACAAGTGTTTGCTTCCCAGCACCTATATTGGGCTGCTCATAACCACTTGTAGCTTTAGCTTCAAGAGATATGAGACCCCCTCCCACACACATATTGTACACACACACACACACACACACACACACACACACAATCCGAAAGAAAAAGCCAGATATGACCATTTTTGCTTGTAACTCCAGTATTGAGTGAGATCAGGGGAGAAGGTAGATCTAGGTTCACTGGCCAGTCAATATAGCAAAGTGATAAACTCCGGGTTTACTGAGCAGTCCTATCTCAAAGCATATAACACAGACACACAGACACACACACACACACACACACACACACACACACACGCACAAATAACTAAACATAAGTAAAGTCCATTAAATGCGTGGCCATTTGTTAAAACATCAGCAAGAATATGGATGTCTCATCCCCGTGTTCTCTGGGGAGTGGACTCCTCTTACAGAGGAACTTCTCAAAAGAGAATTATTCTGCATCTACAGGAGGCCCAGACGGATGCTTAGGAGTGGCTATAGAGCCTGAACACAAATTAGAAGTGACTTACTTTTCCTTCTCAGACTGGGCCTTAGCCTTTGGAGCTCTATGACCAGTACAGCTAGTAAGTAGACTTGTTTTTTCTCCAGGCCCAGCCCTGTCTCTATTCCTGTCAGTGTCTCTATTCCAGGTAGCTATGCAAAGAGACAGAAGTCCCACTAGGGCAGACAGATTCTTTGGTTGCAAACACAGTTCTCCTTGGGACAGCACCCAGCCACCTCTCCTGAATGCAGGCCCTCTGGTCCATGCTTCAACCTTGCACATTGAACCTCAATTTCCTTTAATTTAACTGAATAACTTGTTGTGTTTTTCTGAGTAACTAATAGCCCTGGGTGTGCTAGCGACTGACTGTGAACCAAATATAATGGACTGGTAAGCGTCCTGTGGTCTGAAGGGTGCTGGCTCCCTACAAATGTCTTGATACTTGCCAGCTCACCTCTAATTTGGTTCCAGGTGTTGTCTCCAGTAAATCACCCCTAAAGTCAAAGATATGTCACTCTCTGAGGTTAGGTTATATCCTTTGAGCATCTGTTCGTCTTTTCCCCAGATTTCCAGGGAAAATCATTTTAAGTTTGAGTTCTTGCCACTGTCATCCCTGATGGATGGAATGGCAGGAGAAAGCTGCCACCTCATTAATGGCACAGATTAACTGAGTGGAATGGATTTCCCATCGCCCTGAGAGAGCCAGTAGACCCTTTGTGCAAACACTAGCTTGACAGGGTAGAAGTTTCCCCTTCTTCTGTGGAGAGCAGCAGACAGAGTAAATATTAACAGACGGGAAGCTTTACTTTCTGAAGAGGCCCTGGGTTGCTAATGGAGCAGAAGAAGAAGGCTTTGAGCCATTCCTCCTTATCAACCAAGGAAAAGCCATTCTCCTTGGATACCATGTTTGGTGTGACTGGCATTTTATAAAACTAAAACACATGTTGGACCTTGTAGGACCATGGGCTTTTACCTGGACCAGACAACAACGTTCTTGTGGCCTTGATTCTACTCCTCCCTGATATTCTGCTACAGGAGGCCCAAGGTGAGTCATCCCATCTGTTTACAATGCTCTGCTATAGGAGGCCCTGGCAGCCACCCATCTGACAAAGCGACTTTGATATTGACTGTCATTGGGAACCTCTCTTAAGAAAAAAAGAACCCTTGAGCTTGCTATTACCCCTAGCTACTTTCCAAATAAGGTATCTGGTTCTGAGAGCTTGGGGAGTGCCTGTGGACTGGGATGACAACAGTTCAGTCTAAAATGATTTGGAAGGTACTGCTGGTATGTTGTCTTGTAAGGAAGAAAGAATCATTAAACAGAGGGAGATATCTGAATTGATTCCCAAGACCTTTAAGAATGAACTCCAGACTCTGCCTATTGTGTTTTATAAAAAAGAAAGAGAGTCAAGAATTTGTTCCATAGAAGCACTGTATGGTGAGGTGGAAGGGGTGCCTCTGCTGGCCCATACTGAGGCATCCCTTTCCCCTGAGGGACCAGCCACAGGACAGATATATAGTATAGAACAGACTTTATTTAGGGCATGGGGAGGGAAGTTGAGGAGGTAGTAGAGGCAAAGAAAGGCTGAGAGAGAGGGGGAGGGAGAAGAAGGAGGAAGAAGAGGAGGAGGAAGAGGAAGAGGAAGAAGGAGGAGGAAGAGGAGGAAGAGGAAGGAGAAGGAAGAAGAAGAGGAGGAGGCCAGCCAGGAATATGGGGGCAGGGAATGGGGAGAGAGGAGAAAAGGCAGGGAGAGAAAAGGCAGAGAGTAAGAAAGTGAGGAGGGGGCAAGCAGGCCCTTTTATTCTGAGTCAGGTCTACCTGGCTGTTGCCAGGTAAAGGTGGGGTGGAGTCTAGAAGGAATGCTAACACTGCCTATCCCACCTGCCTGCCTACCCTTCTTGGGATCTTGTTCAATCTTGCTACCTCTGGCTGCTCACAAATTTCAGGCCAATGTCCTGTGTTTTCAGGTCCCCTCCATGTCTCCAGGCCCAAGCCCGGTGTCTCTGGCCTGTTTTTCGGTGAGGTCATCTCTAAACTGCCCTTTGTACCTGTGACGTGTGTCCATCTCTTCTCTTCTATCTATGACATTGTGTTGGTGTCCTTCTTACGAGCAAGGCTGGCTTCTTGTTTGCTATTTGTCTTCTCTATGAGACTATAAGTTCTCTGACTACAGGAATATCATTTATTTCCACCATGCTGTATCTTAGGGTCCAGAGGACTTCTCACATATTGTAGGTTTACTGGGATTAACGAATCCTGGCACCGCTGAATGAGCTAACCACCGCCCTCCAAAGGGCCCAGGAGCCCACAGACTGATGTTTGAGGTGCTGAAGCTACTTTTGTTATTTAAGAAAAAGGCTGGTTTTAGGTTTTTTTTTTAAATAGTGAGGCCAGGTTCAGTGCCTCTTGCCTGGTTAGTTCGTTTCTGGCCAGTCAGCTCTTAGCCATCTTAGCTTTTCACCTTCCCCTCACTTGGGACATTTCTCTTTCTAAGGAAACTCAAAGCCGCCAGGAGAGCTGCTCTTTCTCCTTTCACTTTTCTAACAAACACATCCCCACCTCCCTGTTCCTTTCTTACCCATTGCTTCTCAGACGATGAGACCTAGCTAAAGGACCACAGGCCACCTTGGGCCTAAAAGAAGCTGGCAACCAGAAAGCAAGCTCTGGGATTTCCTGTTGCCTTTAGCAGTGTCAGCCTCTGAGTTGGTCTCAGGAGACCAGGGGCCCATTCCTTGCAGGGGACACTATGGGCCGTCCCTTGTCACCAAGTCATCCCTCACATATCTTGTCACCACACTGTAGGAGACAGATGAAATGTTTCATTTTGTGTTGCTTAATGTTAGCAAATCATAATCTTTTTTTTGGTGTGTGTGGGGGGGTGGGGGGGTGGGTGAGTAGGGGATATGCTGTGGTACACATGAGGAGGTCAGAGGACAACTTTGTACTTGGTCTCCTTTTATATCCGTGTGCATTCCGGGATTAAATTCAGATTGCCAGGCATTTGACAGACTACCACGGGGTGGGGGTGTGGTTGGGGCTGGGGTTGATGATAGAATCAAAGAAAGTCCGATTTCACTCTCCTGTTACATTAAAATCAGTTAAATGCAAATGCAGTTAGGTTGATCTTTACATTATATTCTACTATATGGGTGTGGCTTCCCCCTTATTTAGTTTTTATTGATTCTTTGTGAGTTTCACACCATGCACCCCAGTCCCACTCCTTTCTCTGCCCTCTCATATTCACCCTCTGCCCTTCCAACCTGTTCAACCCCCAAAACACACACACACACACACACACACACACACACACACACACACACACAAAGAAACAAAAAATTAAGCAAAATACAGACAACATGTGATTTCGGAAGTTGCATCGTGTTACAGTGTGACTGGTGTGGCCTTTAATTGACAAATTAGGTTGCATCTAAGACACTGCTACAACATTAGCAAGAAAGATGGTGACAAGAATCTCAAACCTTGGTCCCTGTCTCTGCTACTGCTAGACCTTCCTCTGTCTTCTGAGGAGTCTAAGATTCCTGACATGGACGTTTCTGGTACAACTGTACATACACAGAATGATAGTGTGTTACCTTCAATGATTGTGTCCTGTAAGCCAGACCCTTTTCTAGGTGCCGTGCCTTAATGAACTTGTCGAACTGTCCCAACAGCCTTGTGATTAGTTCAATGTTTTTCAGATCTGCAAACTGGGGCACACAAGGGTGGTAAGATCTGCCAGGAAATGGGATCTGGCATCTGTGCACTGCCGCTGGGCCTTCGGCACTTTTCTCTAACCACCTCTGCTAGGAGAAATTACCATCCTTGGGCATCTGCTACTAGGGTTTCTTCCCCCAAGTGCACATGATAAAACTGATGACTTTAAGTTACTCACCATGAAAGTAGCAGAGGAAATCAGAAGGGTGCATTCTAGGTTTGCAAAAACTGGCCCTGCATGTCATATTTTAAAGTCCCCCCGTCCCCCCGGCAAAAGTTAGAGAGTGTATTGGTTATAAAGAAGGTCCTTGTCAGATAAGATATCATCCCTCTCCCAATGCAAAGGCCCCTGTTGTAATCTGACCTGAGCTGAGACTTCTACCCCATCGAGGTAGCCTAACATAATCACATGTCTGTGTCCCTGTGTCATGTGATGGCCACTGGCCCTACATCCTCTATATTTGAGGACTGTATCTGTCAGTTGCCTTTCTCATAACTGAACTCAAAGCTCAGACTTAAGGTGGAAGCATGTCTAGCTACAGACATTTGCACCTTTGTTCCTGTCATTAAATATCTGTTGCAAACGCTTATGTCTAAGACTGATATTTCCATGCGGGCAACAGAGCTAGCCACAGGTCAGCACACCTTTCCTCTGCCTGGTGTCCCTGTTGCTCAGTGTAACTGCAGGATGGAAGATTTAGCATCCAGATGAGACTTCAGAGGGAGAATGTCCCCTCCCCCACTTCCTTTTACCCTGAGCCTTGAAATCGATGACATCATGCCTCATCCTTTCTTCCCCCCCAAATAAGTCCTTACAAATCCACAAGGCCAGCGTTAATTATTCCAGTCACTGCCTCATCCAGCCGTGAGTACAAACCCTCTGACTTTATTATTCATCCTTCAGCCACTTGCCAGTCACTCATTTAGCCATTGTGAGGATGCATTGACCATTTACTTTTGGCTAGCACAGTGGTGGGGAATTGGTAGTAATTCAGGTCTCCAAGGTGTCACCATGCTCCCACACCATCTTGAAGCTTCTCCACACTTCCCGTAGTCATTACATGGCATAAATTTTGTCCCACTATATATAACTTGCACTCTTGTTGACTTAATTGGTGTATTTTTAATGAACAAACCTATTGCCTTAAGTAGCTTCATTTAAAGGAAGTTTGATCCTATTGTTAACACTCCTTTTGTATGTTGTATGTTTTCCTAATGGGTTATGTGCACAGGGTTCAGTTGTGTATGACTTGAGACCTCTCATGGGCCAATGATGGCAACTAAAACACAGTTCAGAGAACTGAGATAGTTCATGCTTCTTTTATAAAGCCACTGTGAAGCAATGACGCTCCCCATGCCTTGTGTAAAGTCTCTAATTGGGTGCATCTCTCTATAAGACTTACAATTAAAACCTGAACTCAGATCTCCAGGAACTTGTTAGGTCTCAGGCAGTTCATAGATCCAGAAATGAGCTCATACTGGACTGTAGGAAGAGTCCTGGCCCAGCAAACCCATTAGAAGATGGAAAGTTAATTCTATGAATAGTCACAAATGCTAAATAAGTAAATAAATTAGAGTATGATAAAGTACATCACATCTCATGTAGTCAGTTGGTACCTTTGAAACCTCATATCTGAGTACAAAACATTTATCCTCCTGAGGGGATCAGGATCAGAGAGGTTCCAAAGTTATTTTTCTATTGCCCTGTTGCTACCTTGTTGGTATCACTGGGCTGGCAAAGGATGCTATGTCATAGAATTCTAGGGACTGCCATTTATTACTAGCACCCTGTCTGGTCCACTGGCTCTCTCTCTCTCTCCCACTCTCCCACTCCCAACCCCCCCCCCCGTGTGTGTGTGTGTGTGTGTGTGTGTGTGTGTGTGTGTGTTGGGGGATGCATACAAGTATTGTATATATCTACGTGTGTGGTGTATATGACTCAAGATATGACCCAAGAAAGACATCTTATTCCGTTGGTCAGGATCTCTCAGTGGAGCAGAAGCTGGGTTAATGCCTAGCAAGCCCCACCAATGGGGTTACATATATGTGAGCACCATGCTGTGTTTTTTTTTATATGGGGACTGTGATGCTTCATGCTTGTGTGTAGCAAATGTTCTTACTTGCTGAGCCATCTCTAAAGCCTCCACTGTGTATTATTGGAGGTCAGCACTTATGCACCATCCTAGGATATAAATACAGCTATATAATGTTCTTTATTTTGTCCTGTACCTTAGTTATAAGTGCAGAATCAAGCCACCAGGACAGGTTGACTTGCAAGGCCAGAAGTACTTGTCATCTGGTCCCTTTGTAGAACAAGTCTGTCCGCTACTCCGAAATGCAGTAGAACATTACAGAATTGCCAAGAAGAACAGTCTCCAAGAAGCCACTGATTGAACAGACTATGACTTATGTTCAGCTGTGGAGCTCATGCAAATTCATTTCATTGTTTGCTTCTCTTTGGGGATCTGGACTGAGGCTGTGTGGACAGAGGGAGCAGAGGCCTCCCTCCTAGGATCTGTCCTGCAAGCGTCTCCCAGGACTGCCCCATTTCTCAGCCCCTGGCTTCCCTCACTACCACCACCAATACTCTGGCCCTTGAGGACACATAAAGGGAGGCCTTTAACACTTTATGTAATAAATACAGAGTGACACCCAAAAGTGGAGGGGAAAGTTTGAGAATAATGTGAAAAAACAAAAGCAGAACCAAAAACAAAACTGTGATATTCTCCCAGTAACAAGAGGCCCAGCCCAGTTTTGGACCGTGAATCATGGCCTTGGCCAAGATGCCTTCATCACAATCTCTGCTATTGACACACACTAAGCGGCTCTCAGCTTCCCCCACAGCCCTGACCATCCCTGTGTTCTCATCCTATGTGTTCTTTATGCTTCTCTCTCCACCTCCATCCTTCCTGACCTCGTGTCAGGCCCTTGTCCCTGCCACATGGGTATATCGTGTACCATAAGTTGAACAACAGAAGCACTAATCCAGTTCTTTTCCACTTGAATTCCCTTATCATCTCTTTGATTGTGTAGCTCAGACTTCATATCATATCTGAGATGGTGCAGTTGACTTTGGACCCCATGTCAGTAGAATGCTAGCAACTCAGATGGTTCAGATGAAAGCCAGCAATGGATCCAGCTGCTGTTGTTGGTTGTTGAAGTATGCTTGAGTGACCGGTGGCTTATAGAACATAAATATTTATCTTCATACATAGGTCCCTCAGTATCCATGTGAGACCAAAGTGTGTGAAGGAAGGTCACTGAAAGTCAAAGCATGTGCTATGGGTGAACTTGAATAGGATAATCAGTCTTTCAACATCTCTATGGGATGACTCTTACAACCTTTCTTTCCCACTTCTAGCTTTAATATTACTGTTTTTGATACCATTTACCAAGTACCTTAGCCTCTGGGGCAAACTCTTCATGCATATTTACTTATTTAAACATTGCAGTAGCCCTGTGATAAAAGCATCGCCATCCTCTTTTTATAGTGTTGGAAATGAAGATATCAAGTTAAATCACGTAGACCAGCCATGAACCAAAAATCTGGTTGACTTTTATGGTATTTATAGGTGTGTGTAGTATGTGTATGTGATATGTGTGTGATGATGTGTGTGTGCATGATATGTGGGTATATGTGTGTGTGATGTGTGTGTATTGTATGTGTGTGATGTGTATGATGTATGTATATGTGTATGTGATATGTGTGAAGATATGTGCAATGTGTGTGTGATATGTATATGATATGTGTGTTGTATGTGACATGTGTGATATGTGTGATGATGTATGTGATGTGTGTGATATGTGTGTGTGATATGTGTGTGTGTGATATGTGTGTGATGTATGTGATGTGTGTGATATGTGTGTGTGATATGTGTGATGATGTGTGTGATATGTGTGTGATGTGTGTATTATGTGTTTGCATCTGGTTCTCCTGTGCCTAGAATATATCTGAGACAGAGTAATGGGATAGAGGTATGACTGGTGTCAAAACTGGTACTCTAGTTCCTTGTTTTCACTCTGGTTCGTCATGTAAAATGCTTCCAGAGCTTTGCAGAGTACAACTTCTCTAGGCCTCTTAGAGACTAAGAGGTGACACCCAGGAATCTGATTTTCATATACTTCCCAGAAGATTATGATGAATCCAGCTCAACTGCAGACTGCAGACACAAGTACAGAACCCACATAGTATGCAGCACTGTAGTGCTTGGCCAAAACTTCCCAATGTTTAAGGTTTCTATAATTCGAGTAAAACCACAGCATATGTGTCACAAATCCTGTAGCTTATGATGAGTCCTTTTGAAATAACTCATGTTTCACAATGCTTTCAATTGCTTTCTCCACGATAGCCATCAGAACAGAAGGGTTAGACCTTGGGAGTCAACTGGTTCTTCCTAATGTACATAGTTCCCCCCCAAATCATCAGTTCTTGGCCTCATTGTCCTTCCTAACGAGAAAGCAACTTGATTGATTAATCTAGGTAGTAACCCAAGTTTACTTAGATATCTGTTCTGTTTTGTTTTTAAGGAAGAGAGACCAGAACAAACCTAGTTAACCCTGAGATAATCATATGTCTTGTTTGACCAGGAGAGTGTTCCAGCTTAGCCAAATAGTCAGGGTGAACTTAGTCTAAACTATGAAACTAAATGAGAATTCTAGATAATACAGTCATTCTATGACCAGGAAGCAAAGAGTTCCAAGAAGATGTGTTTCCTTCGTGACCACTGAGGAATTCTTGGACCATGAAATAAAAATAACTTGACAGGTGACCAAGATAGACATGCAATTCTTGGGCCCCAGAGGATGTTAAACCAGAAGGTGCATGTTCTTTATTTAGGAAAGTACCTCAAGCATTCAGTTCGTGATTCTGGAGGCTTTTTTTGAGAGACTAAAATTCCAACAAAATAGTATACTCTGGTGGTTATAGTAAACGAGGGTATATCTTATACCTACAACTATTTGGAAAGAAACTAGAGACAGAAGAAATTGTTTTCCCCTTCTAGGGTGGAGGGCATCCCGGAATCAACAAAATGTTTCCCACTACTGTAGAATTGGAGCAGGCACGGTGGACTTAAGATTCGGGTCTTAACATCACACCCAAGGTCTAGTGGCCTCTGTAACCAAGCTTGGCAACCCTTCAGGATGTGAGAATTCTAGGTTAGCTTTGTACTCTTGGAGCCAGAGCTGCTTCGACGTGTGTTCAGGCCACCCCTTCATTTTCCTTCCTTGACAAACCTAAGTCACTGGGCAAGACTCCACTTGGTCTTTGGTGGAGTTTGGCCTCTACTCACACAGTGTCCCAAAGCAGTCAGGGAGTTTCCTAACATTCTTCAGGGCAGTTATCACTTCCAGCCCTGCCCTGTATTGTATTTCCTTACATACTTAGATGTTAGGGAATTGATCTCAGTGAATTTCCCCCAAGATCATATGGTGCATGGGGTGCAAAGCAGGGCTCAAACTTGATGTGTTCCAGTAGAAGACTGACTGCCATGACACAAAAGTTCCCAAGTAGATTCTGAAGGGCAAAGGAAGGCTGCGCAGATCCCAGGGCTGGGATGGTATATAGTCTAAAATTCCAACAAAATAGTATACTCTGGTGGTTATAGTAAACCAGGGTATATCTTATACCTACAACTATTTGGAAAGAAACTAGAGACAGAAGAAACTGTTTTCCCCTTCTAGGGTGGAGGCCATCCCAGAGTCAGAAGTGTTTAGAAGACTTTCCTGATTTTACACCTCACAAGAGTGAAATGTGAAGGGGCAGACATGGGAATCAGTACTGGAATGTTTGTCTGGCGTGTGTATGACATGATCCCAAGAACTAGAGGAGGAGGAAAAGGAGGAGGAGGAGAAGGAGGAGGAAGAGGAGGAAGAGGAGGAAGAGGAGGAAGAGGAGGAAGAGGAGGAAGAGGAGGAGAAAAGGTGAGGAGGAAGAGGAAGAAGGGGAGGAAGAGGAAGAGGAGGAAAAAGAGGAGAAGGGATGAGGAGGAAGAAGAGGAAAAGGAGAAAAAGATGAGAGAGGAGGGGGGAGGAAGGGGATGAGGAAGAGGAGGAGGAGTAAGGAAGAAGAAGAGGAGAAGGAAGAAGAAGAGAGGAGGGGAGGAGGAGGTGAGAGAAAAGAAATGAAGGAAGGAAGGAAGGAAAGAAAAGGAAAGAAAAAGAGAAAAGAGAAAAGAGAAATCTGAATAGACAGAGATAATACACCAAGTACTTCAATTTTAACTTTGGAGATGGTCTCAATGCCACTGAGTCTGACATGTCTCTGTCTTCTAGTGCAGACAACTCTTAATTAGCTTCTCACGTTATTGACAGAAATCCTGCTTTAGATTTTTTTATTGCTTTTAAAATATAAAGTATTATAAACCAATTGTATAAAATTGAGAAGTATTAGGACAGCCAGGACTACACAGAGAAACCCTGTCTTGAAAAACCTAAAAAAAAAAAGAAAAAATTTGAGAAGTACTGAATGTCATCTTAAGAAAGCAGGAAGGAAAAGCATAACATCTTACCTCCATGACCAACCAGTGTTAGCTCTTCTCCATTACTCCTGCACTTAAGGTCCGGGCAACATCATAGAGAAAGCATGGGAAAGATTGTAAAAGGCAGAGGACCAGGACATCTACTTCAAGATAGTCTCTCTTGGAAGAGAGGGAGGAAGACAGAGAGACAAGAGATAGAGAGACAGAGAGACAGAGAGAGAGGAAACAAGGCAGTGAAGGGAAGGATAGGGCAGAAGAGTGAATCTTGGTCTAGTTGGAGATTCATATAATCAAGATATATTGTATGAAATTATTAAATAATTAATAAAAATATTGTTATTTAAAACAACTCTCCAAATCCATTTTATCTTTTTAATGACCTTTAAAAGTTCTTAATGATTAAAAGCCTAATATTAATCTATATTCTACATTTCCTCTCAGGAGGGAAAATATTTCAAACTTTCCACGACACTGTTGTTGCTAATTTCAGTTATCATTGAACTGTATTACAAGACTGACAAGATATTGCTTTCTTGTATAATCTGTCAGTTCTTCAAAAGTACAGATATTTGCCTAGATTTAGCTACAGCTTTTTTGGGTCACAATATTTTTTCCAGCTTCAGTTTTCCTATAGAATAATCATTTTGTTTGAGTAAGGTTCGTTAGAATAAATTTAATAGTGTAGGTCTATTGGCCCAAACTCATTTTAAGCATCAGCATGTCTCGATGGTCTACCTGGCTGTGTAGAGAACTCCCAGCTGACCAGCATCTCTTCTCAGGTCCAGTTGAGGTGCTTCTTTTGAGACTATTGTTCTGTGCTCTTTAATCTCCCCCAGTGCCCTTCAGTTGGCTCGCTCTTGGTTGCTGTCAATGTAACAGTTGAGTCTTTGGAAATTACCTTGATTTGGTTTGTTTTACTGAAATTTCATTATGACGTGCCTGGATTTATTCTTAGTATCCTGAGTAGGTAGAATTGTGTGTGTGTGTGTGTGTGTGTGTGTGTGTGTGTGTGTGTATTAATATCTTATCATTCCTTTCAATCTAGGTATTAATATCTTATTTTAGAAACCTTTCAGCCTTAAAGTCTTCAAGTATTTATTACATTATTTTATTCTTCCTTTGCTTGTGAGATTTTAATTATGTATGTAGCTTGCCTTCCCCCGTGTCCTCTACCACTATAAATGAATATACATATATATGAACACACACATAAACATAGACATATCCATCTCTTTCCTATGTGGTCCATTGTGTATCACATATCTTTATTAGTTCTTCTCAAGCTCATCTTGCCAACTTTCTCTGTGGTATATTTTCTGAGCAAGTGTCATGCCAGTCTCTTTAGGACTCTTGGCCAAATACCTTTGTTAGAGTTTCAGTCTACGAATAGATACAAGAACATGGATTTTAACTTAGGCATAGAAAAAAGAAAGACATGTCATCATGACTAGTATCTCTTAAGGCATCAAGCAAGTGGATCCTTGCCAGTTTTTTGTTTAGAGTGACTGTGGTGATTTGAATATGCGTGGCCCAAGGAAAGTGACATTATTAGGAGGTGTGGCCTTGGAGGAAGTGTGTCACTGTTTAGGCAGGCTTTAAGGTCTCCTATTGCTCAAGGTCTACCCAGTGTAGAAGAGAGACCCTTCTTCTGACTTCCTGGGAAAGACAATCTCCTTCTGGCTGACTTTGGATCATAATGTAGAACTCTTGGCAACTCTAGCACCATGTCTACCTGCATGCTGCCATACTTCCCACTGTGATGATAATGGACTGTACCTCTGAAACTATAAGGAAGCCTCAATCGACCTTGGGTAGCATGTATATTTCACTTAGGCTTGAGGACATGATTTAGGCTAAACTTTCTCCAAAATATTATTCATATGGGTGCCTCCTTTTCCTTGATGTCTAGCCATTCCCAATGAACTTAATCCAGCCTTCAGTCTCTACATGCATCCAAAAGGTTTTCTCTAAGATCTCTAATGCACCTCACCTTACTTAATACAAAAGCAAGTTTCCGTTCCCATTTGACTGGACCTCCTAGCAATATGCAAAGATATTCTTTGTGCTTTGGGAGCAGTTTATTCCACCTGTGGAATCTTATCCATTTATATTTTGTGGTTCTGGGGGTTGAACCCAGAGCTTTAAAAGTCCTCTGCCACTAAACTACCCTTACATCCCGTAAAACTCTTAATTCTCTAATATGTAAAATTAGATGAGATGCTCTCTTTACTAAGGTTGTGGTGGGAATTATAGAAAGTGTGTAGCAGAGTGATCAACACATGGCACGTGCTACACAATGGTGAGCTACTCTTCCTGGAAGAAGTTCTTCTCTCTATCTTTGAAAGCAAGTGTGGCCGGGCGGTGGTGGCGCACGCCTTTAATCCCAGCACTTGGGAGGCAGAGACAGACGGATTTCTGAGTTCAAGGCCAGCCTGGACTACAGAGTGAGTTCCAGGACAGCCAGAGCTACACAGAGAAACCCTGTCTCGAAAAACAAAACAAAAAAAAAAAGGAAAGAAAGAAAGAAAAAGGAAGAAAGAAAGAAAGAAAGAAAGAAAGAAAGAAAGAAAGAAAGAAAGGAAGAAAGAAAGAAAGCAAGCAAATGTGGTGGTTTAAATATCCTTGGCCCAGTGAGAAGCACTATTTGGGAGCGTGGCCTTGTTGGAGTGGGCATGGCCTTGGATCTGGAATTTACTTTTTCCCAGGCTGACCTTGAACTCAGAAATCAGCTTGACTCAGTCTCCTGGGATTAAAAGTGTGTACTATCTTGCCTTGGACTAAACTTTTCATGGCCTCTATGCCTCAAGATCTCCATGTTAAGATCCAGGTCAGTAGCCTGTATCCTCCAGATTTAAGATCTGGTTCACAGGTGTGTCCTCCGCTTCTGGATTGTAGTTCATTCCAGATGTAGTCAAGTTGACAGCCAGGATAGTTATCACAGCAAGTGTTAGAGAAGACTACCTACAGTAGTTGAGAAAATAAAGACGACTTATCAGCCCACCCGACCAAAGAGCTTCTGAGTAACACAATGGCTTTTAGACAATGCTTGTCACACCTGAACCATAACACAAAACCTCAGAGACCTTTCCTTTCTGCTTTCAACCCTTGGTGACATCCTCCCCCCACAAGGTTCTCCTACAGAACAAAGAATCCCTGAAGAACCATCAGCACTTCTTTTTTAAAGGCAACTGAGCTTCTGCCTTCAAATCCTCCTGGAACCTCCATCCCGAATACACAGATTTGAACTGGATTATATACCCTGAACCCTGAATGGCTCTGATCAGTGGGACAGGGGACACCATAATGAGCTCTAATCAATCCGAACCATTTCCTGGGCTAGCAATAGAGACAACTGCTTGTGAAAGAGGTGAATGACCAAGTAAAAGGTGATGCTATGACGAGGAAAACAATGGACCTTTGTCAGCCTCAAATAGTGAATGTCCAGTACACTGCTTAAAGGCCTCCACATTCCCCAGGTTGCTTCTCAAGTTCTTTCGGATGTTTCTCTATTCTCAGAGACTCTATAGGGTTCTGTCAGTTGTTTCTAGCTTCACTTTCCCATTGCAGAGCAAGTTCCTTGAACACAGGGGTCTCTGCCTTATTCATCTTTGGCCCCAGCCCCTAATATAGACAGTGACATTCAGAATGTGTGCATCCAATGCCTAAATAAGCATAGCCAAGGGGAGATGGATTTCTTCTTGCTTAATGGAAAAGTTTATTCCCGTAGCAGTGGGAATGGAATCCCAGCAAGAGACTGGAAGTCAATCTGTCTCTATAAATTCCAATGCTCATGCCCAGGACTTCCACCCAACAGATGCTTTTTGCATTGTGAAACACTCAAGCATGTGGACCGCCTGGATTCACGTGTTTGCTTCATCTCTCCTCACCCCATTTCCTGGGAAGGAGCAGAGCCTGTGAGGCCCCAGAGCTCACTGCATGTTTTCCGTTTCATGTTTCAGCCAATAAATGAGAAGGCTCTCTCGCAGGCCACTTAACATATATTACAGACATTTCCTTGGACAAGTGGACTCTTCTCTCTCTGGGAGCCCAAAGCCTGGATGATCTGCAGAGCTAACCGAGCCACATTCAGAACACCCAGCAGCTGAGGAAAGATTGCTTTGGGTTTTACAGTGTGGCTTGAAGGCAAGCTGCTTGACCTCAGAATACATCAGGGTCTCCCAGCACAGGTGGGTCTGCCTTGAGCTGGGAAAGCCTGCACATCTGGAGGAGTGAACATCTGGATGACCACACCCATGGATGACACAGTCATCAGTGGGACTGGGGCATTGGGTCATCCTTTTCCTCCCAACTCCTTTCTTCTTATTATTTCAATTTTAGCTCTATTTGAGACTGAACAAGGGGGACTTTTTTCAGGGATGAAAGAAAGAATTGCTTCTGAATCTAGTTTCCAATTCCAGACTCATCATTACTAGCCAAAGCAAGATGAAATTAAAAACTAGGGTTTGGCTATCCAGTGCAACAAGCTGAAATCTAAGGCTATAATACATAAAACACAGCCTCTTGCAAAACTAAAAATCCCTGCAAAGCCACAGAGCACAAAAATAGCATCTGGTTCTTCTGCAAAAGTAACCACTTTCCTCCAGACCAGAGCTAACCCAAGAGAACCGAGTGCTGCTTGCTGCTGTCCATCTAATCGGAGAAAGAAGCGAACAATAAAACCAGGAAAGTGAGACTGATGCTCTGAGAGTGGAAAACGCAAAGGTTAGAAGGGGGTGCGGAGAGGCAAGAATGTTCTATTTCGAAGAGAGGAATCTGGGAGGGGGAACAGTGTCAAAACCACCAAGGCGCCAGGTTCGTCTGGCAGTACAGCCTCTCCCAGGAGACGTGTGCTTACAGACCATAACCCTGACCACTCTCTGCCCCCAAAATTCTTCCTTCTATTCTAAAATGGAAATTATAAAAGGACTTTTATGTTTGTTTTCTCAAACCCTCTTTTTCTCTGAGTGATGAATCTCGAACATTTTCCTCTAAGCAACACAATGCTCAAGTGTTACCGAGCTGTTTATAGTATCCAATGACCTTCGAAGCCCCTAATGTTTATGATATGTGAATTGAGAATATCCGAGAACAGTTTGTCTATCTAGTGGAATTTTAACTTTTCCATTTTTTCTTGACACTTGAAGCATCAATAAAATGAGATCATGTCAACTCACATCTCACTGGATAAAAGTCAAGACTTGCGATGGGGATGGGCATCAGAAACAGGATTCAGATGTTGGGGATTGGTTCTAATGTTTTGTTTTATTTTGGCTCCCCAAAAGTTATGCTCCCCGAGGGTCCCTGCCCCCAGCTGGCTTCAATTGATAATAAAGATTTGCCATACAGCCAATGGCTGGGCAGGG
The DNA here is from genome assembly GCF_004785775.1 of Grammomys surdaster. NCBI lineage: Eukaryota > Metazoa > Chordata > Mammalia > Rodentia > Muridae > Grammomys > Grammomys surdaster. The sequence goes on along the minus strand of NW_021604716.1, from coordinate 688,167 downwards.
AGATGGGGCGGGACTTTTCGATTGCATGGGCAAGAGACAGAGAGAAGGAGGAGGAGGCAGAATTACCTTGAGGGGAAGCAGAGGGATTAGACATAAGAGCTGCAGAGAAGAACCAAACCAGCCATGTAAGAATTCAGGAAAGTAGACCTAGGGGCTACTCCCCTAATTGGATCTGGGGTAGCAGAGATGAAATATTGACTCAGGAAAGTTGGAGGGGAGAATGTATGCTAGCTGTAGGGAGGATTAGAAATGCCCAGTCATTGAGCTAGTCAAGGCATATCAAAATTAGCTGGTGTGTGTGTGTGTGTCTGTGTGTGTGTGTGTGTGTGTGTGTGTGTCTGTGTCTGTGTCTGTGTGTCTGTGTCTGTGTGTGTGAGCTGAGCATCCAGAGAGTTCCTGGGTGAGTGCAGTGTATACATGACCTACCCAGGGCCAAAACTGTTTAACTAATTTACCACTACAGATGGCATGCAATGTGGCAGGCAAGAACTCACTATTAAAAACTATTTATAGATTCTCAGAAGGTATACACACATGCCATGATATAAGGTTAGGAGGAGGGGAGAATTGGCTTCTGAACATGCTACAGATTTTTGCCCTAGCCAAGTGGAGATTTCTTCCCACAGTTTGTTAGTACAAAGAGCTTGGGCTCAAGAGCTCCTGGAAGCCCCTGCTGTGCAGACAGACAGGCTGGCTGCTCAGAGGAAGGCAGAGAGAGGCAGGCAATAGAAGCTGCCTCTCTCCCACAACCAGATAAATAAAGGATAGAGATATATTAAATTGTATTTGATTGTTTTTAAGGATAGAAGGGAGTATAATGATAATTGTTTACATGTTCTTAAGTATACATAGATGAATAAATATTTGATTTTAAATTATAGTTCAAAGAGCAGGGGGTAAGTAGAAAAAAACTTATCTCAGACAGATAATAGAAGCTTATGTTAATTTAAGTTATGTAGAGAGAAGGGACATATGTACACATATATTAAACTCCGTAGAAGAGAGGACTTAAGTATACTTAGATGAATAAATAATTGAGGATTTTGATCTTAAATTATAGGTCGAATAGCAGGGGATAGGTAGCCTAATCTATCTCAGACAATAGAAACTTAGGCCTTGGTCTCACTGTGAAAAATTAATCGTGTAAGAACAAAACAGGAGATAGTGGTGGAGCACTATCTCATCAGATAATATTTGTTTAGATTGCTTTAATTGCTTTGTGTTGTTTTAATTACCAAAATGAAGATAATTATACATTTGGTGGTATTTATGACATTAAAATTCCTCTGGGAGAGAGGTCATGCTATACACCTTTAATGATGTCCAAATACTGGGCCAAGGGCATGTTATTTTGGAAGAGAGGCTCAATATTTGTGTTGACAGGAAAGGAGAAAAACTTTAAACCTCTTCCAGATGATATGGATCTGATATGATAGGGGAAGAGTCTCCTGAAAATCTTGACTTCAGAAAGAACAGATTCGAAGAAAATCAAACAGGACAGGTAACTTGATCTGCTGATTCCTCAACATTGGTGCAGCCCAGTAACTGGCTTAGACATAAAAATGTCTCTAGCCAAAACTTCAGCTAAAATTAGAAAATAAATTTTATTGGTTGTAGAATCCTTAAGTTTCATTGTGCCATCCCTTCACATGGCATGAATAAAGATTTATTTTTTTGGTAATTGATAAAATTAACTCATAAAAAGGACAGGTGTCTTTCACCTGCCCAAACAAGGAGTAACGCTTCATCCTTAATTGATCTCTGCATGTTGCACTATCCATAAAAATATCTTCCTAGTACTAAAATTTTGGTTGTGAGATTCATATGTTACAGAATATACAACTTAAGCAAGATTTATCCTCGGGATGCTGAAATGACCTGCTGTTCCAGCCCCTGCCTCCTGAAGCTGTTTCTAGAGAAGGGCTTCCAAAACAGCTTCAGGAGTAGCTAATGATTCCAGATCGCTTTGCTTCATCCAACCTTTCAGACGGATCCAATCAAAACTTCAGTCAAATCCTGGGCCTTCTTAGCTTACAGAGACTAGATAACAGATGCTAAAGCTAACTTTTGTAAGTCTAACCAATCTTTTTACATTTTCCTACCCTCCCCCACACTCCTTTAAAAATTCTTCATTGCCCCTATTCAACAGGAAGAAGTCACAGATAGTCTTCAGCTCCATTTGAGTTTGGGTGACTGGTTATGGTTATTTTATAAATTATAGTTAGGTTGGCATAGTGTATGCCCATGTTTCTATGTGTGTGTCCATGTTTATATGTGTGCCTGTTTCTATGTGTGTCCGTGTTTATAGGTGTGCCTGCGTATGTGGAGCTTTCTGAGTATGCACATACATATGGACGCCATGGATTAATTTTGGGTGTCTTTTTCAATTGTTTAGAAGATAGCTTCTCATTGAACCTGGATCTTACCAATCAACTATTCTAGCTGACTGACAGTCTCTGGTTATCCTCCTGTCTCCCTTTCTCCAGTGTCATAATAATGGGCATTCAAGGAGCTCCTTGCATGGGACCTGGGGACCTGAATTCAAGTTCTCATGCTCGCTCTTATGAGTGACTATCCCACGAGGCAAATAACCATCATCTTGGAGAGTTCAGACTACACTATACACACACAGAGTCACAAAATAACATTTTTCATATTTGAAATGCAAGATATATACTGTGTTTTAGTTTGTATGCCAATGATGACTAGTAAGCAGCAATGTTTTACATGTTCTATATTCTAGTTCCTCTTTTATGGATGATCATGTCTAATTTCAGCTTGGGACTAGAAGTGGTTTTGTTTTTTTGGTTTTTGTTTGTTTTGTTTGTGCCCCTTGCAAAGAGCATCACAGACCTAGACTGGGGAAGACTGGTGGAAGGGCTCCAACTCTGGGACTGTGGAAAAGCCCTCATGCCTCCTGGGTAAAGGCAGAAATGCAGTCTGTTGGAGAAGGAGGCATACCCAAACTCCTGTAGGTCACCCCTTACTAACGTTCTGTAAGGAAGCCCAAAGAACTCTTTGGTTTCCCAAAGTGAACTTTGGTAAAATGGCGCCTCAGTTTGTTGTTGGGACCTTGGGACAAGGGGCAGACATTGTTTATAGTTCTGCCTGTGGAGGAATTTTAGCACCACATGTTTGAACAACAAACATTTTAAAAATTTAAGCAAAAAATAACAGTTGTTAATGTTCTCAAGCCCTACTAGGAGGAAGCACAAGTCGCCAACAGTGATCTTTGGGAAAGAATGTATCAATATAAATTAAGTGTCATGCACGTGTTTCTATCTGCTCATCTACTTTTAAGATTTATCTGTAATCTCGAAGGAGAAATCGAATAAGGTCAGGCACATATCTCAGGACACACTCTCTGTTGGAAGGGGACACTGCACAAAGTCATCTGAGGGCAATTTCATAAGGCAAAATGTTGGCTTACCAAGAGCGAGCTTAGAGTGGAGAGGGGACACAGAGGTGATAGACTTAGATTAGCGACAGACAGCAGACCTCAAGGCCTGCAAGGGCAAGGAGTAAGTGATTTCTATGACTTGCTGCTTACATAGGGCTCCTCCAAGTGTCTGACTCCCCATGTGGCCAGCCCATGGGAAGAAATGACCCAGTCCCATCCCTCCAAGCTCTGTCTTTATTGGCTCCTTCCAATCTTTGACTCCAACCAAATCTAGAGGCAAAGGAGCTTTTGACAAAATCCAGATGGTGGACAGGGTGGACAGTGACTCCAGAGAGACAAATGAAAACTTTCCAGCACACTTAGTTATTTTTTAAGAGTAAAAATGAAAAAAAAGGAAGATTACACAGATGTCCAAATGTTGGGAAATGAGCCAATAAAGTATGGTACATTTTGCAGGGGGATGTTACATAGCCATTACAATCTTGCTTTTGAGGAAACAATAACACAGAAACATGTTTTCTATATAATCTTAGCTGAAGACAAGTAGGGTAGAAAATTATATATGACTTCAATTATGAAAAAAGAACACACACGTACACACACACACACACACACAACCCATTGGGGAAATAGATGGCAAGAAACATGCTCAAAATTAATTTGGTAATTAATTCAGTAATTTACCAAAACTAATTTTGTAAATTGATTTGGTAATAGAACTTTATTCTCTCTCATCCCTGCTTCCTCCTCCCTCCTTTCTACTTCTATCTCCCTCTCCCTTTTCTCTTCTTTTTCCTTCTCTTTTGATTTCCCATAAACCATATACAAGGTTACTAATACAGCATTACTGTAAATAATAAGGCTTTTACTTTCAATAGCTTATAGTCTACTGAGTAAAAAAGATTAATTTCTACTGATTACAGCAAAATTCAATGAAAGAAAAAGTATTTTAATGATGTCAACTGGCAGGTATATTCATGGAAACCTTCTAGAGTGCATAGAACTGACAGCGTTTCCTGGGAGATGAGACATCCTCTCTTTAGGTAGATAAAGGGCAGAGGAGAACCCTGGGAAGAAGTCGCCAGAAGTCAAAACACTGTGCTCTGAGTGCACAACAGCCCAGCATGGTAGCAGTTGGATGGTTCTAGAGCAGTCACTGGTCAAAGTGGAAGAGCTTTTTACAGTACACAGCTTCTATGTCCCTCTTTGCGATGAAACCACAATCTAGTGTAGTATTTCCAAACTCAGGAAGGATAAAATACCAGATGATTGTTTCTTCTCTTTCCACAACAACAACTAACAGAAACAATTTTAGGAACAAAGGGTTTATTTTGGTTGACAGTCAGAAGATTTGGTCCATCACTGCAGGGAAGGATGGTGCCAGGGCTAGAGACATCTGGTCCAGGGAGCAGAGACAGAGATGAAGGCTCACAGCTCTTTTCTCCTTTTTAATCCATCTGGGATTCTCCCATTCCTGGAATACTGCTGCCCATATCTGAGGTGAGTCTTTGTTCCCCAGTTAAACTTTTCTGGAAATGTCTTCATAGACACACCCAGAGATGCATTTCCATGGAATTTCTAAATCCAATCAAGTTGACATTTAAGATTAACCATCATAATACTTCTGGAGTCCATTATTTAGACTAGAGCCTGAAAGATAGCACCAGCCAAATATATGCTATCATTATACCATGGGAGAATTAAAATCCAGAGGCATCCATTTAATCTGCCCAACATTGTTCTACAAAGGCTACTTTTATTAAATGAAAAACCATTGCTTACAAGGAACAGGCAGAGCCACAGGGCAACTCAAAGCATTCAATACCAAAGGGAGAAAGAAGGCTCAAGCTGCCTGCGAATGTCCACACCATACTTATGAACTCTTCCAGGATTTCTGCTCATGGTGAAATTCAAGTTACAGGTTTCTCTGTGAATTAGGATGGGGAAGTGAAACCACTGGATTACCAGTTCAATGTAGAGCTCCTGGCTGCCGTCAATCCCTCCTCCTTTTGTTCCACGTCTTTATACTTCCCGTCACCCAGCCTGGGCTCTTTACATACTTCTTCCAAAAGTCAGCACATACCACCATGCTCTACTGGTAAGACATTGTGGGCTATGGTTGCTTTCTTAACTTCATCCACCATCATTCCTCTGGCTCCCAGAGACTCCACATTGGGCTAGTGTTGACTTGGTGAGTGTTAGTAATCTCCTTCTACCTTGTCAGCTAAGAAACCTTTTTTGTTGTTGAAGTGTGCTGGTTAGTTATTTTGTTAACTTGACACAAGCTCTAGTCACCTGGAAAGAGGAAATGGATTGAAAAGGCCTTTATCAGATTGGACTGTGGGCAATCTGTGTGACATTTTCTTTTGATTAATGATTGATGTGACCCAAGGCCAGCAGACGGTCTTGGGTCGCGTAAGAAAGGTAACAAGCCATGGACAGCAAGACCATGGTGAGCAGCATTCCTTCATGACCTTTGATTCAGTTTCTATTTCTAGGATCCTGCCTTGACCTTCCCTTCATAATGAACTGAAACTGTGAGGTGAAACAGACCCTTGCCTCCCCAACTTGCTTTTGGTCATGATGTTTATAACAATAGAAAGAAAACTAGGACAGAGGCATGGTGGCCAGTGTTCCCTGTCCAGACCAAGTCCCTTCTGTGACTCACAATTCAACCAATCACATTTTCCAGCCATCTACTGCCAACCCCAAATGACAGTTGTCAGTTTTGAAATACTTTCCCCAGTTGAGTATCATGGAATAACTGTCTTTGAGGGTGATGATGGGGGTTGGGGTGGGGAAGGAAATGGATAAGGGAGAAATAGCATAGTTAGAGTCAAGGGCATCTGGGAGAGGCCAGAGTAGACATGTCCAGAATGAGTTAGGTCATGTGAGGAGAGGGGGGAGGGGAAAAGAGAAGAAAGAGAGGGGAGCCAGCTGCAACAGCCAGGGTGCCCAAAGGTACAAAGACAGTGGGTGACCAAAACAGTTGGATTACACAGGGAAAGGCAGCCCAGCCCCCTAGCTGGAGAGTGAAGATAAGGGTGGGATATGCCAGCCAGGAGGGCCCCTTAACACATTGGACTGAAGGATATAAAGAGAACCAGGCAGCCAGTGTCTGCTTTGATATGTTAAATAGGCTCCTCAGCCATCTGTCCTGGTTTTAAATCTAACAACCAGTACAATAAGTACATAATGACCCCCATTACCTTAGTGTGACATTAGTGTCACAGGTGCTGCGATTCCTTCCACAGATGTAATCTCTGTTCACCGTCCCCATCTCCTCTTCCTAGGGAAGGAGAAAGCTGGCACATCGTGGATGGGAACCAGAAACTAGATTGCCTTTCCTTGAGTTCAGTGTTCTTCTGGCTATCAAATGGTTAACCTTCCTTCCTCCTCTGTGTCGACTTAATAGGGTATAGTCTTCCTGGCCAATAAGTACAGCCAGCTATGATGTTTGTTAATTAAAATGTTATGGTAGGGGGCTGAAAAGATGGTTCAATGGTTAAGAGCACTAACTGCTCTTCTAGAGGTCCTGAGTTCAATTCCCAGCAACCACACGGTGGCTCACAACCATCTGTAATGGGAACTGATGCCCTTTTTTGGTGTGTCTGAAGACAGCAACAGTGTACTCACATACATAAAATAAATAAATAAACCTTTAAGAAAAATTTATTGTAACACATATGATACTTCATTTACAAAAGCAACACTATCTGGTAGTAATCGCTAATATTTATTGATCATTGGTCATGTACTGGTTGGTGTTTTCTACTCTCTGTGTATAGTAACTGTGCACATAGTTTAATACTTACTATCCTATTGTCATCTCCAAATAGTAGATGAAACACTGGAGGTCAGAGAGGTTAAGTAACTTCCCTTAGGTCACCTAGCCACTGTGCAACAGGACTTTGAGCAAAGATTGTCTGCCTCCTCAGTTCATCTTCTTTATCGTCTTCTTGTTGCGTTTTACAGTACAGGGTTAGTTGGTCTCATAGTCAATTACTAAACAGAAGCCGCTGGTAAACAAAGCTCAGATAAGGTAAGTCACTAACAGCATCAGTGTGTGATTCAGAGATAACAGAAGTCAGCCCGAAGCTGTATAACTGTTGGGTCCTCTGCATACCTGGAAGTCACCCTTTAGTCTGGAAGTAGTCTGTCTTTGAATGGAACCCTGTGCTTATGGGATGTCAAAGGTGTGAACTAATCATGGCCAAGGCACCAGCCTTGAGAAGCTCTGAGTTTAAAGGAAGAGTGTAACAGGCAATACTTCGGGGAAAGTATGCACAGGAGTCCAAGATCATAGGCAAGGACAGAGAGATTCAGCAATGTAGGCCTGATATTTTGTATGAAGAATAAAGTTTACCCTTGAGTTATGCAAATGCTGATTTCTCTGCCCTTGTTTGAGTCCAGACAAGGCATTGTAATGTTTATACCAAGAGTCTCCTGTCTCAAATTTGTGTGAACAGTTCTTACCATTTATTCTCTGCTTTGTCAATAAATGCTGGTTACCCAGTGGCAGGGCAGAATAGAGAGAGTCGGGAGGGATGTCATCGAGCAAGAGGAAGGAGAGCGGGAGATTTAGATGAGCCAACAGTATAGAGGAATTGGATCCACTAGGAAGGCTCCAAAGAGCCAGATCAATAATCATATGCAAGTATTATGGGATGGGGCTTGGGAGGTAGCCAGATTAGTATAGAAGTTTAAGGCATATTATTTAACTGCTCCACTATTGAGGTACAGTTTTAAATAAATTTGATTTCTCTATGAAGTCATTGGGGGTTAGCATAAGGTAAATAAATCCAGCCGCTGGATTAATTCACTGCTACATTTATATTAAAGACAGTTCATTTGCACAGCAGGGAAAGGTTTTCCATTAATAGCTCTTCACAAAGGACAGGCTACAGACAATATCAAGAATATCTGTGTCTGTGGCTACCTCTAGATCCACCAGGCATAGAGCTGAGCAAACATATCCTAAGGACCAGGCTACTTCACAGCTGCAAAACAGAAATGAGCAGCACAGGAGCAGATGCTAGGAGAGAGCCTAGCACAGGATAGACCTTTGCATCCCACTAAAACTTGCATGCAGAGGTGCTTGCCCAGTTGGAGCTGGATCTTTAAGGAAGTAATTAACACAATCAAGATAACCCCACCCCCCACAGGCTTGCCTAAGTGATTCTAGATTCTGTCCAACTTACAATGGCTGTAAACATCAGAGCTAGTGCTTCTCCTGTGCCTAGGATGAGGCAGCTGAGTACCCTGTCTCCTGGAGCTACTCTCTTCAGGGTGTTATTTACTTGGGTGGCTCTGCCCTCTCAGCTGTCTGCCAGCCTCCAGAAGAGCAGTGGGTTCAGGAAGCATTCTCTCCTTCGTTACAATGAGGTTGAGGAGCTCTGGAGCTTCCAACGTACTAAGCAGACATGGCTTTCCGCAGCTGGTGTTTATATTAGATATAATCAAGACACATTTTTGGAGGCTTCAGGGTTTATCCTTGGCTTTGAAATGAACTGTCTCAGGTCAGTAAGTTGCCCTACATGAAGCCTCCTTGGGTCTGAAATGAGAAGTGAGTGGGGCTATCTTGAATGTCCTATTCAGCCTATTGTCATTTACAACTGGAGAATATTCATTGCACACAGCACTGGGTTTAATAAGAACATTTTCATACAGGTATATAGTATTCTTTGGCCGTTTCCACTTCTGTTATGCTACCTCCTGTGAGTCCACATTGTTTCCCTGGACAGTCTCCATCCTCCACTCAGATCAGAGCTCATGTACGACTTTGTATATCTTTATATAATCTGGGGCTCCCTTAATGAGAGAAAACAGGACATATTTGTCATCCTGAGTCACTTTTGATTCTCTTCCTGTGAGAAGTGACAAAATGAATTTGTTTCTTATGGTTGAATAAAACTTCATGAATGTCAAGTACGTCTTGAACCTAGTATAGTAAGTGACAGTGTTACTCTGAAATTCTTATGCTCAATTGTTATAGTCTTAGCACTCCGGGAGACTTATGTTGAAGTCAGTCAAGGTAAAAGTGGTCATCTGGGAGTTTTCCATCTCCTGATACACTGAGCCTCTTGGGCATTTGCTGTGGCACCAGCCACGGTAGAGCAGTGGCATCAGTAGTGGAAAAGCAGGTTGCTTCTGCAGCCAGCCACTGAGGCCCTCTCCCTGGCTTACTGGGATTTCAAAGGCATTCTTGCCTCAGGGACGGGACAAAGCCTGGCTCCTGTAGGTGCAATCTGTACCATGTCCTCAGCCTTCTGACCTACCAGGGACCTTTTGAAGGGTGTTCTGTCTCCTGCAGGAGGTCTTGTGACCTTTAACTGAGGATGGGGAATGGGATGGGGGTTCAGAAGTATGACAATTATGCCCTGAGGTGCAAATCAGACTTTTCGGCTCCATTATGCCATTTGAAAGATGTGAGTGTCCAGGAGATTGTTTAGTTTGCATGTTTATTCAACTTAGTCACCAAGTGTTAGTTACATGCCAGGCACACTGTTAGGTGCCTGGCCTACTGTAGAGAAAGACCAAAAACTTGGCTTTCAGGGAGACAGTGGTCTAGTTAGGAAGAGAGACATTGGATCGATGTTTTTATGAAGCAGTCATTAGAGTTAAGGTTGCGTTACATTTAAGGATTGAAGGACAGATTACTGTAACAATCTGTCACAAGGGCTCAAAAACCAAGCCTGGGGATAGAAAATACCTCTAACAAAAAGACATTTCAGCTTAAACTTGAAATAGGAGTTGGCACTAAGTAGATGGTGAAAGGGGAGAGTTTAGAAAGAAAAAAAATAGACCTGGTGGCACACAACTTTAGTCCCTGCACTCAGAAGGCAGAGGCAGATGTATCTCTGTGAGTTCAAGGTTACCCCCATCTATATAGTGAGTCCCGGGCCAGTCAAGGCTACAAAGTGAGATCTTGTTTCAAATGTAAGATAAAATAGCACATGTAAAAGCCCAAGGGCCTAAATGAACTTGGGAAATCAATATGTACAGTATAGATCTGTGTTTATTGGCCTCTGGGGTGTCTCTTTCAATTTATTGGACATGCTAGTTCTATGTTATCCTGCTACAAATCCTACAACAGAGGTTCTTGTTCAAGTACAAGTGCTTGCAATAGATGTTATAAGAACTCATTCTACATGCAGACAGACTACTAAGGTTCCTGAGTCCTTTAAGGAGAAAGGGGAGGGGGGAGAGATAGAGAGATACAGAGATAGAGAGACAGAGACAAACAGAGACAGAGAGACAGACAGACAGACCAGACAGACAGACACACACACACACACACACACGCATGCATACATGTGAATTTGGAAAACAGAGGTTCCCATCTAGTACCCCCTAAATAACTATCTTAGTTTTTGAGACAAGGTCTCTCAATGCACCTGGACTTCACCAACGATGCTAGGCTAGAAAGTCCCTGGTATTGTCCTGTGGCTGCCACCTCGCATCCCAGCACCAAAGTTACAGATATGTACTGTCACATCTGGCTTCTGGATAGGTATTGGAGAATCCAAACTAAGGGTTCTCCTGCTTGTGTAACAGACTCTTTACCAACTGAGCCAGCTCCCCAGCACCACCTTTAGAAAGATTCTACATGGGGTCCAGAACCCACAAATAGAAAAATAAAGAAGAACCTCAAGGATAATTATCATTCTCCAGGAACAGAAAATAATCTAAAAACAGAACAGCCCAATACTGAAACCCCAGGTAGATGAGTCACCTCATCTTTCAGAAGACGTTGGTGCACAGAAGTAACATTCAGAACAAGAGAGAAAAGGTCTCAGAGATCAGAATGGCTAAGAAGAAAAATAAAATCAATAAAAGGACTGGAGGTGAAGGGTTAGGATACCTTTCCAAAGTACAGCAAGATCCTTGCTATTCATCCAAAAGAAAGAGATAGAAAGTAGGAGGGAGATATAAGGAACCAAGAGGTTTGATGGTTTGGATGAAGATCCAGAAATAAGCAGCAGAGGTGAGACAGAAAAAGAAAAAGCATGAAACAAATACCATAATACAAGACTTGGGGCCACACAAAAGCAATCAGCTTCTTAGCTCCGCCCCTTGGAAGGCGGAAACTATTTCCCCACTGCCCCTTAGTGTACCCGGCTTTGTGGAGATCTGCACTGAGCTACAAAATGAGGCAGATGCTCTGAATCAGCTCTCAAGAGGCTCAGAACATGTCCATTCCTGCTGTTAGGACCACTGCTGACTTCAGGCTTTAGAAGGAGCCTAGGCCCTCTGTTGGAGGAGAGGCAGAGCCCAGGTGATTCAAACTTCATGGATGCCGGATGGCCAGGCCTAACTGCTCATCAAAACTCCACATCAGAATTCCAGCACGGATAAGGGAGAGCCTCCCAGGGCTTTTCTGGGAAAGAGAAAGCCATTTCTCTATGGGAAAGGTACGTGGTCATTGGCAGACTGCCCACGCACCAGTGGATGGCCCTAGAACTATGAATGTATAAGCTGCGTTAACTTGTCTCAGTGGGTTATAAAGAAGAAGAAGAATTTGAAGAGGAAGAGGAGGAGGAAATGGAGATAATGAAGAAGTTAGGAAGGGACTTGTGTGAGGAATCTAGGAGAGTTGCAGGAAGTAAGAAGTAGATATGATCAAAATACACCAAACATTTGTATGAAATCCCCAAATACATTATATATTAAATATATATTTATTTTCATTGTATATAATATATGCTAATAATATCTATAAAATATACTTAAAAGATAAATTGTCAAGGTGGATTATAAAGTAAGACCCAACTCAATATCTTATATATTAAATATGTATTTATTTATATTATGTATATATGAAATATATGCTAATAATAACTATAAAATATATTTAAAAGATAGATTGTCAAGGTGAATTATAAAGTAAGACCCAACTCTTTATGTAGTCACTCTTAAACTCCCACTTGAAACATAAAGAGCCTGGGAGTTTAGAAGTAAGAGGACAGAGAAAGGTGTGCTGTGTGCTGCATCGTTCTACTCACTAGAGAGCCTCAAGCAGCGTGAGTGACATCACAGGGAACATGCTTGAGAGGATGAGAAATCGCGGTGAGATGTATGGGCTTCTGTGAGTGTTAGGCTGGGTGGTCCTGCAAAAAGACATGGTGGTTATGGATGTGTGTGCTCTGATGTGCAGTTATGGATGTGTGTGCTCTGATGTGCAGTTATGAACGCGCAAGCTCTGATGTGCAGTTATGAATGTGTGTGCTCTGATGTGCAGT
>NW_021604716.1:675205-675515 GCF_004785775.1 Grammomys surdaster | reverse complement strand
TGATGTGCAGTTATGAATGTGTGTGCTCTGATGTGCAGTTATGAATGCACAAGCTCTGATGTGCAGTTATGAACATGCAAGCTCTGATGTGCAGTTATGAACGTGCAAGCTCTGATGTGCAGTTATGAATGTGCAAGCTCTGATGTGCAGTTATGAACGTGCAAGCTCTGGTGTGCAGTTATGAACGTGCAAGCTCTGGTATGCAGTTATGAATGCGCAAGCTCTGATGTGCAGTTATGAATGTGTATGCTCTGATGTGCAGTTATGAACGTGCAAGCTCTGATGTACAGTTATGAATGTGCAAGCTCTG
>NW_021604716.1:649385-675195 GCF_004785775.1 Grammomys surdaster | reverse complement strand
AACGTGCAAGCTCTGATGTGCAGTTATGAATGTGCAAGCTCTGATGTGCAGTTATGAATGTGCAAGCTCTGGTGTGCAGTTATGAACATGCAAGCTCTGATGTGCAGTTATGAATGTGCAAGCTCTGGTGTGCAGTTATGAACGTGCAAGCTCTGACGTGCAGTTATGAATGCACAAGCTCTGATGTGCAGTTATGAATATGCAAGCTCTGGTGTGCAGTTATGAATGTGCAAGCTCTGATGTGCAGTTATGAACGTGCAAGCTCTGGTGATAGGTTCCCAGAATATATGGGTCAGAAACTGGAACTGAAGGAGAAATAAAAAGAGCCCCTGGACAATGGAGATATCAAGACCCCACTACAATAACAGAGCAAGTAAGTCATCAGAAAAGATACTGTTTACTAAGTCACATTACTAATCCAACCACTCTTCTTCCTGTAAAATAGTCCCTTCTCTACTTCAGTATCTTAAAAAAAAATCTGGATTCTGCATATGTGAGAAAACATGCCATATTTGTCTTTCCGAATCTGGCTTCTTTTGTTTAGCATGATCTTCACTTCTAACCATTTATTTTCCCACAAATTATTTATGTTTGTTCTTCTTTATGATGGCATACTATCCCATTGTGTGCCTCTAGCATGCTTTCTTTATTCATTTATCTGTTAATGGACATTTAGGCTAATTCCATAGCCCAGCTAGCATATTATGAAGAGTATCATGATAATCAGATGTGTAGATATCTGGGCTGCCTTGAATCCCTTAGGCATGTTCTCAGGAGTGGATGATGTGGTAGACCCTTTCTGTTGTTGCTATTTTTTAGGGACAGAGTCTCATGTATCCCAGGCTGGTCTTGAACTCACTACATAACTGAGGATGACCTTGAACAGCTGACTCTGCTTGCCTTCATCTTCCAAGTGCTAGGACTACAGACATGCATCATAACACCCACCTTCTTAAGGTAATTCTACCTTTAGTTTTTACCTCTCCTTGGTAACCCAGAGCATCAGATATTCATTCTCCTTTTGTTTTAAGCTGGGAAGCAGTTCTGATAGGTTAGGTGCCTGAGCCCACATCACACCCATGGAGCCAGGACAGAAATAAGATTTTAACCCATGCCCAGCTCCAAAGCTCTTCTCCCACCATACCCCCTGCCTCTTCAAAGACTCTTAACTGCCTCTTCCTTTTCTCTCACTTCTCTTCCCTTTTCTTGCTTCTCTCTGCTTCCTGTATCTGTGGAGTATGTGACGGCTGGAAAGATGACATGAACCCTGAGGGTGGGGAGCATATCAGAGCTGCAGTTTTTCTCCCCCCATAAAGGGCTCAGGGCACAGAGCCTGCAGCAGGCAAAAGGGAGACAGTGACCATATGTTTAGTCCAGGGGATGTCCTGATGTTCTGCAGACATCTCAGCTTCCTAGGAGTCTGGACTCTTCTGGTGAACCAGCTCTGAAGTGGCAGCACATGATTCTGCAGCTACAGTCTTAGCACTCTAGGATATCTGTGGTCCTAAGTCTTCATTTTGAACAGGACTTTTGGTTACCTTCTGAAAACACTCTTCTTCTCAGTCTGCCAGACTAACCAAGAACAGAAGAGGTCATGGCCCAGAAAAGAGCAAGGGCAAGGCTTCCCTTTCTTGATAACTGTGTATAATCCTCACATTCCATTCAGGCATTCTGCAAAAGCCTCTGAGCATACTTTATGCGTGTTTTTGACTAAAATATGATGTACCTTAAAAGCCATTCCAGCCTCTTGTGATGTGGTCATAACAGTTATTTCTGCATTAAATACCTTATTCCTATCCTGTCAAGTGTGAACCCGCTGTTGGATGAATCACCGGAGGAATGAAATGCTGTGCAAAATGTTTTCCCTTCTGATTGCAGGTCTGAGTCTTATTCGATTAAAGGATAAAAGCAAATTGATCAAATATGTGGACACTTGGAGTACAGTTTTATGGCTGCTGAGCAAAATCTGAAGTGCAGCAATCAGATTTGGTTTTACTCCCTGCGGCTGCTCCCTGCGGAAGACTGAGATTAGATGAGGAAGGCTCGCTGCTGGCACAGCCGTGTGCATGAGCAATTGGCCAGTTTCTAATTTGGGCTTCCTGAACCGGGTATGATCCAGAGAACTCAACCAGCATCAGGAAAGCCTCCTTCTAATCCAGCAACCCCGAGGATTTTCCAACATCCTGAGAGTAAAGCTTTCATGGAGTTAACAAAAACACGTTTGCAGCTGGGCCTCCCCTTCATCTAGATCTCTGTCTTCTTAAACTGTCAAGGTATCAGGTAAATGAGAAGAGACCAAGAGGCAAGGGCAGGACATGGGGGCACCATTTCAGCTGTGTCTATAATCTCATCCCAGCCTACTTCTAGGTACTTCAGTGATTGGGAGTGGGACCAGTGCCTTCCTGCCTTTCAATTCTACACTAGTCTTATTTTACGGTTTGAAAGTATCACCAAGGACAGCAGTTAAATAGTAAACCTGGTACGTGTCTTTCATATATGCTCTAAAATACTGAGGCCCAAAATCCCATACCTTGGTTAATTGTCACAATGACCTGCAAAGAGCGGCTGTTACAGAGTAGGCACAAGGCTAGTGAGATACTGCAAGTTTAATAAGGACAAAGAGACCTAGAGCTTGGATTTGAAGGCAGGCATTCTAGTGTAAGCCTTGGGCCTATGACCTCCGAGGCTGAGTACGAGCCCTGGAACAGGGGGTTCAGTGATAAAAGCACAGACTATTAAATTCCATTGTACCTCCTCCGGTTATTCTACCTCTACCTTCTTTTAGTCACTGCGCATGTGCGCGCGGGCACGCACACTTCAAAATCCACTCATTGCCCTACTCTCCCCTGGTTTACCTGCATTCCACTCTGCCTCTTGTTTCTTACTTACTGTATGATTTCGGTCATATGTCTCACCTTATCAGTCTCAACTGGCCCTCTAGGTAATTTTGAAACCACAAGGATGCTGGCAGCTTGAGATTTCTACGTGTGAGGCCCAGAGGCAATCAAGGTACACTCACAGGAGGGGCAGAGGATCTAGCAGGAGGAATGTGGGAAGTGCTTTTGTGTGGTCAGTGTTTTAATCCATGGAACATAGAATTTCCCTGCGTACTCTTCCACCCAAGATACTTGACAGGGTGCTCTGCCCAAGAAGGGTCTCTCTGGAGTGTTTGTTGATTTATTTTATGAATGAGACCAGGCAGTGTACTGGACGTAGCTATGTTCCGTAGCAAATTATGGAAAATACCACAAAGTGTCCTGAATATATCTAGGGGTAGAACTGTCAAACAACCAGAGGAAAGATGGACGTTCCATTGCAAATATCTTTCAAAAAAAAAAATCAACAGACGGACATGGTGGAATCACGGCCAAACCACTCACAGATATAGCAAGATTTACACAATAAGCCTGAAATTCACGAGCAAGAGCAGACTGCTCAAACAACCATAGCATGCCACCAGAACTGCTCATTCTGTTAGGTGGTTCGGTGTTGTCAGGGCCAACACAAAGAAAGAGTGTTGCCAGTCAGGCTGAGATGCAGCCCAAAGTAGTTGAAACCTCAGCCAGTTCCTCAGCAGAAGGATGCAGCCGGCCTTGGGCCAGGAGGTATTATTAGACTTGAATTTTGTCAGGCCTTAAATTTAACCAGCTGTACTTCTTTTTAATGTACCATCCTATTCAATCTTTTGAATTAAAGAATTCACCATGTAGTGGGATTTGATTATAGACAGAACACAATGTCCTTGGCATGATTCCTCCTTTCTTATAGTGCAGTGTCCACCACAGCCCTGGACATCTGCAGTCTGTGTCAGCCCAAGGCCTGTGGGCGGATATGCTTGCTCAGCAAAGATCTCCCAAACTGACTTCTCGTGAGGTGACACCGCTAAGCTCTGCGGAGCTCGGAGCGGTCCAAAGGGAAGAAAGAGCTACAAGTGGGAGTGGGAAGAATTAAAAACAGTGGGAAGGAGCTAGGATGTAAGAAGGCTGGGGTTAATGTGCACACATACCTCCTGTGCCTACGTAAGCCCATGAGAAGTAGCACTTGCTAACACAAGCTTCAGGAAAGAATTCAGGTCCCACAGTCATCCTTGGCTTTGGTTCCATGCATTTTTTTTCTATTGATGGATTCACAAAAGGAAGTTGATGAAATCTAAAGTAGACATTAAAATGACAGAAAACCAACTGACAGGGCATAGCCCACTACTCCTTCACAAGCATTATATAAATTCTCGGAAGGTGTCTACGATCAAGGTGTTGACTGTGAGCACTCTACAGAGCAGAGAGAGCGATATTCTAAATGCACTGTGCCCTGATTTTTCCTGTTTTTCTTAACATACCTTCACAAGGGGACATAAATTAAATGCTGTTATCAGTGAAAAATAGTTTTCAACTGAAATCTCTTATCAGTTGATAGATGAAATGTGTTGAATTATTTACTCCTCAAAAAGAGTGAGAGGGGCAAGGAGGGCTAATGTCAGGGAGAGGTTAGGGCTGTGTGGTCAATAACCAACCAATGGGAGGAGTGGAGAACCCGCCCACCCGGGAATGAATCCCTTGAACTGTCTGTGAGCTGATCCAGAGTTGCTCGGTGTCAAAGCTCAGGGACCTTTCCCAGGCAACACTCTTCTGATATGCAAATGGACTATGACATAGCCTCAGGCACTGATTCCCTTCAAAGTAAATAAGCATTTGCTCAACTCCACAATATCAGCTGTGGGACAAACTCTATGTGACAAAAAGATGGATGAATGGATGAATGGATGAATGAATGAATGAGTGAATATAGAAATTAAGTCAATAACAGATAAGATTTATAACTTAGAGTTTAAGACTCTAAGAAACAACTGAAAGAATTATCAAAGAAATTAAAGAGAGATGCCAAGTCTCTAGCATGATAACAAAATGCCCGAGTCATTTATAATAAATGAAAGGGTGTCTTTTGGCTCACAGTTTGAAAGTCTGTGTTCTACTAGCTCCATGTATTAAAGCCATGATGAGCCTGCACATGATAATGGGAGCATGTATTAAAACAAATCCATTCATCTCATCTGCAGGAAGCAAAGGAGTTGAAGTGGAGGGGGCCTCATAATATATTTTGAAGGCATGGCTCCAATGACCTAAAGATCTTCCATTAAACTCCTCCCACTTAGAGTTCCAACATCTCTCAACAGGGATTTCCTGAGGACCAAGTCTCTAACTCATGGTTCTCAGAAAACTACTTAATATTCAAATTAAAGCAAATGAAGTAAAATGAACAATTATCAAACACCCACTGTTATACACTTTGTGCTTAATGTTTTCTCTGCAGAATCCCATTTAGTGCCCTTAGTAACCTCTAGAGTAGGTATCATTATCTCTACTGATAACTGAGCTGAGTTCAGAGAAATTAACTTGGCACCACTGAATGTCAGAGCTGGGAGCCCTCCAGACACCATATCACATTGGGTCTGTCCTTACCAACACTTCCTCCATCTTTCACATTAGTGTAAAACTCACAATGAAGATATCGAATATCCACCAAACTCCAGAGAGCTGGCACATCTTGACCCTCGGAGCTCATTAATATTTTCCCAATAACACATGAAAGTGTATTCGACAACACAGGAATCTTCTTGTTCCTCAACTACCAACTTATTCCTTCTGGGACATCTACCCAAACCTATTCCATGACCTTTCAGCCTCTGGTCCTGCATTGGTCCGAGATATCATGTACACATCTCCATATTTCCAGCATCCTCTTAGGCTGCCTCTCACACTGAAGTTCAGCCTCCCTCTAGTTGTTTTCCATGAAGAGGTGGACGAGATGAACAGTGTTATCCATCAGGCATAGTTAAGCTGGTTAAGCATAGTGAAGCACAGTAACATCAAGTAGATGTTAGCACACATTATATGGAAGGAAATAACTGGGTCAATTTGAATGCAAGAGCCCCCTAGATTTTGATTCAGATTTTTACTTTATGGTTTATAGTTACTCTCCCCCCAACTCCACACCCATTTTCCACTAGTCATTTGATCTTGGGTAAGTCCATCAGTCCCCTAGTTTCTTTAACTGGAAAAGAATCTAATGCTCTCTCTAGGCAGGAAAAGCACCTTGCATAATATTACTAGTCAGTGAGTGGTAGAGTCAGCAAACATAGTGACTGTTATTAATCTGTTTAGGAATCATGGACAATATCCAACAACTCAGCAAAGGCCCTTGTGAGTACCTCTCTATGCTCACCTGACAGGGTAAGCAACAGCTACAGATGAGAATTCAGGACTGAAAACATCAGTCAATCTAGCCTATTGGAACAGAAGGAAACAGTCAGCAGCAGGTGTGCACATGAGGTGTTTACAAGGCAGGGTATATAACACACTGAAGAATTTTTGGATAGAGGAATTTAAAAGGGAAACTGTTTTGTCCATCTGATCATCCAACATATACAGCCAATTTGTGGGGAAGTGGAGATAAATATAGCAGTTCTAGGGTTGTGGAGAGCTTTTGGGGCTGCTCAACAGAAATCTGACATTGGTCAAGGGCAAGGAAGTAAGTTCAGGCAGGAATCTAATTTTAGGCTATAACAGAGAAGTAATTTCAGGCAAGAATCTAATTTTAGGCTAGAACAAAGAAGTAGGCTTCAGGCATGAAGATGACTTTGGGCTAGGACAGAGAAGTAGGCTCAAATATCTTGGTCATCCTGTCCCTTAGAAACATTGATCAAGGGACTTTGTTTATTGTCTTGCTTGTTCCTTGACTATTTGCATCTATTGTATAGCTAGTTCCTCAACCTAGAACTGACCTTAATACTTGCATGTAATTAAAATGGTATAAAAGCAGATTGGCAAAAATAAATCCACTTCAGCCTCAGAACTGGCTGGGATCATGCTACAATGTTGTCTAATCATCTTTTTTCTTTTTAATCCTCACTCCTGCGCTGGAGAACCTGTTGACTGACTGAGCAGGCTTTGTCATGGGGTTGAGACAATGTCTCATTGGTTGTAAAGTGCTTGATATGCAAGCATGAGAATTTGAGAGTTGAGATCCCCAGCATCTATATATTTTTTTAAAAAGTCATGGTGGTGTATTCCTGTAACCCTGGCATTCAGTATGAGACAACAGATCCAAAGGGCAGGCTGGCTGGCCAGCCTTGCCAAAAACAGTGAGTTCCAGGTTAACTGAGAGATCCTATCTTAAAAAATAAGGCAGAAAGTCACAAAAGAGGTCACCCAAGATTAATCTCTCATTTCTGTATGATATTTATGTACAGGAAGGAAAACCTCACCATAAATGTATACACATAAATTCAAGAGAGAAAGCAATGGATAGATGATAGATAGATAGATAGATAGATAGATAGATAGATAGATAGATAGATAGAAATTTCTAGCTTTTAACTGAATTGGAGAGATGTTTTTTGTAACATAATCAACTATTACAGTATGGTTGGAGAACAGAGCAAAGGTATTTGGTATGTGTTGGAACATTACTTTTTAATAATGTTCTTCAGGATGAAAGAGATTTTTGAAGTGTACAAGGGGAACTTTGTAGGCAATGTGTATCAGAGCCACAAATTAAAGGGCCCAGAAATGCTGACTCAAAGGACAGTCTACGACATTAGATACTGAAGATCCCCCAATGTCAAGCATAAGGTTAACTTTCAGTCCAAGATGCTCTGATTGGAAATTTGGTCATCACATTCCCAGATGTCTGCTAGGTGGTGTTGCTCAGATTCATATAGTCTTTTCCACAGAACTGTTGACAACGACCAGTTAATTTCAGGATAAACTCTGAACTCTCTCATCAAGTTCTCCTGCTCCCAGCTTTCCTCATTCTCAAGGCATCCCAGTCTCTCACACTCTGAACACTCACACCCATGAGTCCCCCTCATTCATGATGGGCTGACCAGAACACTTTTCTCTGCCTTCTCCTTTATGTCCTCAGTAAATACTGTTGTTGCCAGATCTCAGCTGAGGTAACTAGAAGAAAAGATAATGAGATAGATAACACAGAGAGCTAGAAAATTCTTCTGCTTCAACAGGTTGTCCTTACTGCTTGAAAACCATTGAAAATGATATTTCTCTCCTCTCCGTTTAGCCTTTGGAATGACAATTGTGTTCCTGGTGGGATAGTCATAGCCTCAAAGAGGACAGCCTTCAGAAGATGCTGAACTGGGCTCAAGGGTAATAGAGGATGCTCAGTGGACTAAAGGCCACATCCTTCTGGCCAAGGTCTGTCTGTGGTCAGCAGAGTCCACACCTCTCCCTGTGTAAATATGCAACATTGCACAGGTATACCTGAGGTTGCCCATGCATGGCTCCTGGAAAGTTGATTTGGGTTCTTAGGGAATTGTCAGAGTAATGCACAGGCAACAGAGCAAATCCAGGCCTGAATGTAGTCTCAATCCAAGAAGGGCAAGTCAGCAATGTGTAGGGAACAGAAGAGATGAGAGTAAGGCTCTAGACTAGAGTTCTGAGGCTGATATCCTTCCAGGTCTCCTTTACCAGCTTTCATACCATAGCTGGTCCCTTCTTTGTTCTTCTTTACTCCTGCTCCTGGCCTCTCTTGGCCCCACAGCCATCCTTCCTAGAGCATGAACAGATAGCCAACACAAAGCCTACCTACCCTCAATGAGAAAGCTTTTCAAATGGACCTCTTTCTTAAGGAACTTTGAACTGAACAAACAAATTATAAAGCAGTTTATTCTCACATTACGCAAAGCAAAATAAACTTCTATGTAGAGAAAATTTAAGCACCACCTGTCAATAAGGGGGCCAATGGCCAATGAACTGAAGCAGGAAGTAGGAGGTGGGACATTGGCAGGAAGAGAGAGGATTCTGGGAAATGGAATATAAAGGAGAGATTCAAAAGATCTAGGGAGAGACAGATCAAGGAGATGGAGATAAACCAGCAAGTAGAGGAACTCAGGAGGAAGCTGAGGAGAAGGAAGTGGGCTTAGACTGAAGGAGAGGCAGATAACTAAACTGTAGACATAGAATCGTTTAAATAAATAATGAGCAAGTCAAAGAATGAGCCAAAGTTTACGGCCAAGGCATTTAACAATAAATAATTAGTCTCACAGTCATCATTTCCGAGAGTTGGGTCTGGGAAAGAAAACCGTGAAGTTTAAAAATTATTTTAATACTAATACATTCATTTTGGTGTTGCTTCAAGTTTCATTACTGTACACAAATTTAAAATGTCTTGCATAGAAAATATGGTGATATTATTTTTCACTCAACACTTAGGGTAGGTATTTTTCTTAACTTATTTAGATCCTTCACGGTTTTCTATTTGATGGCCGCATACCATTCTATTATGTGTGCGTATCGTGATTTTCTTGAAGTTTGACTTGCTGTTGACCAGATCTACAGAGAGCTTTTTGTCCCCCTGATTGTGAAGTACCCCTTTAGGATGGCACTTACACACATGAAATTACTAGGTCAGAAGTAAATGTATGCAAAGGCTCATAAGCTAAACTGTCATATTTATTTCCTTAAAGAAATATTTACCATTTCAAAAATGATGTGTACAGTTTTCAGACCTTGTGACC
The DNA here is from genome assembly GCF_004785775.1 of Grammomys surdaster. Classification (NCBI taxonomy): domain Eukaryota; kingdom Metazoa; phylum Chordata; class Mammalia; order Rodentia; family Muridae; genus Grammomys; species Grammomys surdaster. Next base: position 665,666 of record NW_021604716.1, on the reverse strand, counting down.
GTCTAATAGTCTAATGACTTATGACCTAAAAATGGTTGAAATTTTGTTTTCTGGGGCCAACAAATCGATGTCACTTTAATTTGCTTTTTCCAGTTGGAGTTAGACATTTTCTCACTCAGTATATTTTCCTCAATGGCTGTTATGCCTGACTATGTTTCCTGTGCATCTTTCAGCCACCGAGCCTTGGGATCATGAGATCTTACCCTGCATCGGAACCTTTCATGCTTTGTATTTGGGTGTCTTCCAGGTAAATATTTCCTCCCAATTTTTTTCTTTGTGTCCTAATATTCTCTTTAAGTGCACAGTCATATGACCTCCTGTTCCCTTTATTTTTGTCTACTGATACTTTCCCTGGATGTTTGTGTCTCATGCTGTTAAACTTACCAACTGTAGAGCTGTTTGATTTTTAAGAATATAAACACCTAAATGTCAGTGGATATTAATGTTCTTAGGAAATAGATAGTGACTTTTTCCCCCATCCCCACCCCTTTGAGTGAGACCAGGACTCTCTGTATTCTAAGAAAACACTGTACTCTGTACATACCTCTAGACCTTTCTTATTTTTCAGGATTCTGACATTAATTTTCTATGATAAAGAAAACTTGCATGTATTTCTTAATATCTCTTCTTTTGGGCTAGTGAGCTGGCTCAACTGTAAAGGTGCTTTCCTCCAGGTCTAAGGACCTGAGTTCAAATCCCAGAATCTACACAATGGAAGGAAAGCACTGACTCTTGAATGTTTCCCTAAGACTTCCACATGTGTATCACACCCCACCCCAGGCCCACCATAAATAAATAGACTCCAATAAAGAAAACAAGTTAAACCTTTGCTTTTGTAACATTAAGTTTATAACAAAGAGAGCTGGGTTCTTTCATCTTTCAGGCATGAGTTATTGGCAATGTCTTCACCAGCAAATCTTCCCAAGTCCAATGCCTGAAGCCAACAGTTAGGTATCTTTCTGCTCTGTATCATCTGGGGTTTAGCTGGGCTTTCTCAGTGTCTGCAGGCAGGCAGAGCTTGCTTTGGGGATAGTTAGTGACAACAACTCTACCAGTCCTCACCCACCAGTTGGCTCTGAGAGGTCCAGTTCCACCTGAAGTCTAAAATAGAAGAGGCTTCACATCTTCAAGTTGTTTGAGCATCAGTGTGGCATCACGGGGTGGGGAGATCTACATCTGGCCTCACGTGAGGTCACGCTCAGAACACAGACACGCTAACAGTACTGCATAAAACGACCTGCATGCAGCCTACATGCATAAGACATATGAGAAATATAAATATCTGAACATACCCGCCTCCCCAGAGCTCATTGTGCATCTGAGAGTTTTCAAAAATCAAGAGAACTAAGAATTTGGAACACTTCTGGTTTCAAGTATTTTGAATAAGAGGGATCAAGCTTAAAGACTTCACAAAAGGGAACACCCAGCTGGTTCCAAAACAAGCAGCTAACTAAAACAGCAATGATAAATAAGGCAACCTTGGCTCTGAAGTTAGATACTGGGGAACCCCAAGAGGGTGTGAGACAGTACAAGCTGGGGAATCCAAGCCCTCTTGTTTCTGCATCTGCAGTCCCTGGGGTCTTCCAGTGCAGATGGCAAACGGGCTCCAGAGACAGGTCTGCTTTTGTGTCATAGACTGATCACACTAAGTGGAGCCCTGCAGGTGCAATGATAAAAGTGATTCTCCCCGGAGGTTTGTTTACACCAACGTCTGACTTGTCACAAGGCAGGTGTGAGGGAACAAAAGGGGCTCTCCTGGGCCTTTCAGCCAGCCAGCCTAGCCAGAGGGGGCCTAGTGTGGAGCACTTTAACTGAGACTATCACTTTCTTGATCTTGGGCACCTGAAGGGCTGGATGATGCTTCCTATGAGTGACTAGGGTTGTCGTGTTAATATCCTGGTCCATTGGAAGACACATCACAGGCTATAAATCCTTTTCTGGACTTTGTGTGAGTTGTACAGAGATCGTGAAATGCATAGCAATGTCCAAACCCTTTTATGGAAGAAATAGAAGCTTGGGAAGAAAACTGCTAATTAATTGAAATGTATGCTTGTGACATATGTACATGCATGTGTGCAAGTCCGCATGTCCACACATGGAGGCCAGAGGAGACGCACGGTGTTCTCTCCTACCAGCATCTCATTCAGTTGAGGTGGGATCTCCCTGAACCTGGGGCTAGCCTGGCATTCAGTAAGCCCCAGGAGTTCTTCTATCAGTGACCTTCATAATGCTGGGGTTGCCAGAGCCCAGCTCTTCACGTGTGTGCTAGGGATTTGAACACAGGTCCTCATGTTTGCCCAGCAAACGCTCTTACTCACTGAACTGTCTCTCCAGCCCCATTAGGAAGATAACCTCACATCTGCCCATTGAAAAGAGAGTTGGAGTCACAACCACTGAAGTCTTTCATGTGACTTTTCTGTAGAGAAGCTACAAGGACCCTGGGCTGCAAAAATCCTTATTCAAGGTATTGCCAGCAATGGACTTCATAATCTGAAAGGGAAAGTTGTCAGACTCTAGCTTCCTTTTTTTCTAAGGAAATGGCCCAGGCTGGTACCTAGAGCTGGCAAATGAGCCTCGCTGAAAACCCACCTTTCACCCTGGGAGCCCACGCTCAGGTCTGGGTCAAAGGTCTGCCTGATTTCTTGCTGATCCTCCCAGATAGCTAATGGGCTCCTCGAAGAGCTTACTTGCTAAAAGCCACAATGCTTTTGGAAAGAGCTTTTAAAGAAGGAGGGGCCCGCTAAGTGGCAGCACTGCAATTCCCCATTTACATGAAAAGGGCATTTGATGCTCAAGAGGGTAGTTGTCTTTGAGGGGGAAAGGTTAAGCCAATTACTTTGTCTGGAGATGAAAAAGATGAAGAGTCAGTTTAATAACAAGCTTTGGGGCCCGTGAAGAGCCATTCTGAGGAAGATGGCGACCACCAGTCCAAGCTCTATATCTGAAGAAGAATCAGGCGTTTGTGGCAGAAAGATCTGAGAGAGGCAAATGGAGAGACTCTTCAGCAACAACATCCCCTGCTGTAGGCAGATGACAGAAGGGACCTCCTGACAGTAAGGCATTAGAAGGTCAGTATGGCCAATCACAGAGAGAGAGAGAGAGAGAGAGAGAAGTTCCTTCCACTTCACAATTGTGAGTTGATGTCTGGACATAATTCTAAGGGTAAAACCCAAGAAGCATAGTGATCTAGCTGCCCAGGTCCTGACTGTTGCTTGTTGAATGGAGACAAGTAGCTTACCTTTCCTGGGCTCAGTTTCCTCATTTGCCCCAAGGTGAATTAGTTACTTCCCTTGTGGCTTCAACAGCATTCCTTTGTGAAAGCAATTTGAAGGAAGCCCCCCACCTCAAAGTTCCAGGGTGTAGTACATCCTGCCAGGAAGTCATGGTGGCGGGAGAGGGAGGTGGTCACGTGACACCAGCAATCATGCGGAGGATAGCTGAACGCGCATGCTCAGCTGGCTTTCTCCATTTCCTTTCTTCCAGGACCCCAGGACTTGGAACAGGGCTGTCCACATTTAGAGTTGGTGTCACCACCTTAATTAATCGAACCTAGAAACATCTTCCCAGGCATTACCAGAGCCATGGCTCTACCGTAATTCTAGGTACTGCCAAATTGACGATAAATGTTTAACATCCTAAACTAGGTCTCACTTAACAGAATGGCTTTACTTTCCCAGAGCCATGAAAAAGGACCAGGCTAATATGAAAGTACACGTTAAAACCGCACAGTGCTGAGCAAATGAAAGAAATTATTTTTCCTGGACTAGGTGCGGATTGTTTTTCAAGCCTGGTGTGCACTGAAATTTTTCTTCCTGCTTTGGCTACAGTTGCCGGATTGCTTTGGATCTAACCTTGAAACCCTGTTCCAGTTGTTTTCTTTCAGTTCCCAGGCCTTTCCTGCATGTTCCTCCTCCAACAAGTCTGCTCCATGCTTGCTCCCAGCTGTGATATGGGGTCCAGAAGGAGGGTGGCCGCGTCTTAAAGAGTGTGCTTTAATCCTATCCTGTCCACGTTGCCTTCCCTCTATAGGTGGTAACCCCCCCCCCATGCCCAATGCCTCTAGTGTTGGGGAAACTCATTACCTCATTTTAAAAGCTATTTCACTGCCTTAAAATTTTCAATTTGTTGATTTTTTTTTTCTGAATGAAGACAAAAATTTGTTTCTCTGTAGGAGAGCTCAAACCCATGAATGATACGGGTCTTGTTAAAGACAAGGATTCGTGAAGGATGGAGATGAGCCAGGGAAAGATGCCCTTCCAAGGAAATTAGCTGTTTCCCCACACTGATAGATGGCATAGCAGTGCAGTCTAGATCGAGGTCCAGGTCATGGCCGGCGACCACAGAACCTGTGTGGAGTCCCTTCAGAAGTTACACTTGAAAGAAAGCTATCTTTTGAATACTATTGAATACCAAAATTAAAGGTTGAATTTTAATATTATCCAGAGGAAGAAGGGGTATTTTTAATACATCTTTTGAATCTCTTTTAATGTCCTAAAAAACTTATTTATGTATTTAATCCCTACTTATCAAATGTTGATGTTTATCTTTTATCAACATTTTAAAAATAAAAGCAATATAGCTAGCTCATTAAAAAATTAAAATACATATAATAAAATGAAATATATTATCTACCATCAAGACCAGATTCTGACCATTTCATGTATTAAGGACTGAAAAGATCAAGCCATTTCTTGTATTATTGAATTATTAATGTTGATTACTTATTTTTGCCTTTTGAAAGTGTGTCTTGTGTGCACACACACACACGCAGAGTGCAAGTATGCGTGTATGGGCTGGCAGACAGCTTGGCATCCTCCTCGGCAGCATTTTTCACCCCATTGGAAACAGGGTCTCTCCTGGACCTGGAGCTCTCTCCATTCAGATTAGACTGGCTTAGAGGTTATCCTATCTCTACCTCCCCATTGCAGGGGGTGAGGGTTATGGCACGCATCATTCACCCTACTCTCACCCACATCAGCATTTTTACATGTCTCCTGGGACTTGCCACTCATGTCCTCATACTTGTAAGGTGAGCACTTTACCAACTGAGCCATCCTCCAAGCCCTTGAATCTTGATATTTTTTAAAATTTATGTTAGCACACAAAATACTGGAAAATATCACAAGAAAAGAGAAATTAACATCCTACAGTTCTTTTTAAGGGCACTCTATCACTCAATGACCCAAAACTTTCCACTGGCCCTACACTGTGATGCTTTCCAACTCCAATAGTTCCAAGCTGAGGAACAAGCCTTTAACACGTGGGCCTTGGGAGACATTCAGCTTCAACCTATAGTAGTCTGCTAGGACAGCCAGACTTTCCTGTCATATTAGTACCATGGGTCCCCCAAAACGTGGGAGTTTTCATGGTAGCAGAGGGAAAGGACCAGACAAATGGGTCTCTCCTCTCTGTGGCCCAGATAACAGACCTTCTTTTGCCCACTTTCTCTTACGATAACAACAGAAGTCACTCCTTGAAGTGCTGGCTCACTTTCCATTGTATTTCCTTGAACAGAACTGAGTCAGAAGCTCATTCTTACTGCAAGGAATGGCTCATAATAATCATAGGAGAAGAGGGAAAGGTTGCGAGTGGGCAGCACACAGTACACCCCACAAATGCCGTTTAGAGGGTTTGGACTTGATCCTATAGACAAGAGACATCTCTTGACTCTACACAGGAGTCAGCTGTCTCGCCTGATATTTTAAATACATAGGGAATGACGTAAGTGGGTTAAGTGGACCATTCTTACTAACAACACTAAAGCAAGAAGGACTCTTGGTAGATTATTGCACTAATCTAGACACAGGATAAGATCTAAACAGAGACAGAGTGTCAGTAGGTGCTGAATTTCAAAGCCATGGGACATTTTTACCACATGACTTAAATGACCACTGTGTACTGTGCCTTGCTTCTACCCAGGCAACTCTCATTTGTGAAGGAGAAAATAGTGAACGAGACATTAGAGGAGGCTTGACCAAGCTTCCCTCAGCTGCCAGACATTACCTGCCTAACAAAGCAAACATCTTATAAGATCAGGGTGAGATTTCTCCCAGCCATCCTTTGGCTCTTTGACATGTCCGACACCAGCTGGCATGTTCCCCAGGGGCCCCCACATCTACCTGGCGCCAGGTGGGTGTAGGTTGGGCAGAAAGCCCTCATTCTTCGTAGTTAGCTTTGGGGGTGACGACTGACTACAGCAGGATGTGTTGATTTCATCAGGACCACTTTCAGCAGAGATGAACAATCATGAGCTTGGCAGTATCCATTAGAAGACTGGCTTCCCACTTCCAGGAGTGGTGAGTTATTCTATGTGAGATTTACAGCTGAGATAACGCTAATCCTCCCAAGCCTGCTACTGAAAAATCAACCTGGTAAGAAGCAGAGTTCGGGAGCGCTGAATTCTACTTAAGTGAAGTGTGAGAGTGTGAGAAATGCTGTACAAGGAGGGGAGTGGGGAGAGGGGCAAAGCAAGCTTTTAGCCTTTGTCACATCTGTTATGCAATCGTCCCGTCCCCATCCTTGTAGGATCTTTGCTCATCTGACAAGGAAGCATCTACGAATGTGACTGTAAGGTTTTAGCTATGAGTTTTGTGAGGGTAGAGGCCGCAGACTGCCCATCCAGTCACCAGTGTATTTCCCAAAGCTCATGTAGTACATGGTATCGACTACACCGTAATTGCTTGCTGAGCTAACGTTTGATTTGTATTTGTCTGTGCATGTCCAGGAGCACGCGGAGGCCAGAAGACAGCCCTGGCTGTCCTTCCTCAGGCCCTATCCACCTGGTTTGCTGAATAGGAGTTTCTTACCAACCTAAAAAGATGTATTTCAGATAGGCTGGCTGACATCTAAAACCCCAGCAATTCACCTCTCCAGATTTTCCTAGCATGGGGATAAGCATGCTCCACACCCAGCTCTTTAAAAGTGAGTTCTGAGGATCAAACACAGGTCCTCATACTCACGAGACAAGCATTCTACCAACAAGCCATCTCGAAGCCCCGTTTTTGTTTTTATTAAATCATCCTTAGTGCCAGTTGTTTTACTCACGTCAATTTTTGGAGTCCTCCCCAAGCAGGTTTTTATGAGCTCTGTTTTATTGATAATAAACCAATGGCCAGAACTGAATAGTGAATTAACAAAAGCGAGGCATTTAGTGAGCTGTAGAGCTGGGATTCAAACCAAAGGCTGTTCCCGTGGCCTTTCCTTCCACATAGCATTGGGATTTTTCATTCCACAGAATGCTGTTTCTCTACACAAAGCATCCCAGTGTTGATTTAGTTCAGGCCCTGCCCCTACTTTATAGAGGAGAGGGATGTTTACTAGAGAGGCCAAGGCTGAGGTGTTTGGCTAAGTTAAATTTGTGCTCAAGTTAAATTCAGCCCAATGAGGTTTTCACTTTTCTGGGGTTTTTTATTTTTATTTTTCTAATCGGACCTTGAAGCACTTTCGAGATAAGGAGGCAGCTAATTCAGCAAGAGCCTGTCTCCCGAAGGGCTGGATGTGATCTATCATTGCAGCCTTGCTGGATGTCTTCAGGCATGAAAAACCTCATCCAATACAAGCTTCAAAATCTGCACGGTTGTTTTCTGCTCCTCAGTCTTAACTGACACCGCCTGCCTCTTGACTGAAGCACACGGGCAAGCCTCAAGCTTTTGGAAAGACACTGCAAGTTTGCTGTTGAAAACATCCAGGATTGGATGTAATGTAAGCTCTGGTAAAGTACTTAAGCTAATAAAGAGCTAACGCTTCCTCCACACTCCCTGGAAGGACCTCATTGTCTCAGTGTGCACCAGCCCACAGAAGGGAAGGTTATGTCCGTGGCTTGGACGGTCTTACACATGTGACTCTGGCTGGGGCACTGTGCCAAACGAAGGTCTGCTGCATCCACTAACTAGCTCCTCTTGTCTTGCTGCACACTGCCCAAATCTCTGTTGTACTGTTGGTCTCTGTGTCCCTAGATTTTAGCCTAGGAAATAGGTGATCCCTTCCCATGCTAAACTCAAAGCCAGGAACATGGAGAAAAATCCAGCCTCTGTTGCTGTCTGCTTGCGTGTTCTCTTCTTCCTGGGCTGTGAAATGTCCCTTCCCCCAACCCTCATACCCATGTGTGTGAACATTTTGTCTCTAGTTGGTGTCACTATTTAGGGAGGACGTAGGACATTTGGGAGATGGGAACCAAGCTGACGGAAGTGAGTTGCTGGTGCTGAGGTAGAGGTATGCTTGAAGGTGATATCTACTTAGGCTCTGGCCCAGTCTCTCTGCTTCCTGATCTACCAAGAGCAAGGGGTCTCCATGGCATGCTCCTGCTACTGTGCAATCCTCCAAGCCTTCCCTGACTAGAGGGTAGAACTGTGAACCAAACCAAGTCCTTCCTCCCTATCTGATTCCTGTCAGGTATTCTGCCATGGTGACAAGAAAAGCAACCAAGACACCATGTCAGAAGCATACATGAGACATCCACTCCTCTCCTACAGGACCTGGCACTCCAGTGGGGAAAGGGGGTCACACAACAATATCTGCCATAGTCTTGAGTCTTCTGTATTTTATTTTATTTTACTTTATTTTATTTTATTTATTTTATTTTGTTGTTTTGTTTTGAAGCTCACCAGACTCCTCTGTGGCCCAGCTAGGACCTGTTCTTCTTGACAGCACTGGAGACCTGGTCATCTCTTCTAGAAGCTTCCCTTAAGTGCAGCATATGTTCCTTCCCAGAATCCTTAGTCACATATCCCCTTAGTTCTCATTGACCTGACTTGAGACACATGTCCATTTTCTGAGGCAAGCCAGGGGCTGAGAGGGAACAAAGATGATTGACTCAGACTTGACTCCGTTAAAAGAATTTGTCTTTAAAGACAGATATTTTCCTTGCAATCCCCAAAGCCAGAAATTCCTAATAAAAGCTATTTTCATACCAGGGAATTGTGGCTTTACTTAATTGATTTTCCTCCCATCTTTTTTTTTTACCATAATTGTCATTATTAAGAAGGTAAATATTTTAAGCTGTCATGAAGGAGAGAATGAATGGATTTAACCACCAGGCAGTGGATTTCTTGCTGCCTCTCACTGCTTTTCATGTTTAAAGTTTTCTTGCTTCCATTCCCTTTTGAATGTCATTCCTAGGGCAGTGGGATCTTCTTACCCATGTGTATGCAGAAAGCAGTGGCCCCCACTTATGTCAGATGACCTGGCATGAGTCAGTGTTGGAAGTTGACTTAACAGTAATGACTTCCTGGAGCGGCAGCTGAAGTCCCTGTCCTGAGAGATGTGCCAGCTTGTATGACAGCACCACCTCTATGGGCAGCTACCCTGTCCTGGGGCTTAGCATCCACCTCCAGTTCATACACTGGGCACTCGGAGTAGGGTGGAGATGGCAGTCCTAGGTCTCAGCTCTATAGCAGAAGGAAAGCTTTTTACAGGATTGTCCTGGGGCCGAGTATACCTAGGAAAGTCAGTGCACTTCATAAAGCAGAAGTCTCAACCAACTCTGTGTGGAAGGACATCAACTCATGCACTGAGAGCCAGATGTTGCAGAGTATTCGAAGTTTCTCCTCTCTCCCCCTTTTCCTTCCCCCACCCATCCCTGCTCTCTCCCCCTCTGCTGGGATGCCCATTTCCTCTACCCTTGGGCATTAGAACTCTCGGTTTTCTGGCTTTTGGACTCTGGGGACTTGAATCGGTGGCCCCTGGAGTTTCTAGGATTTCAACTTCAGGTGAGAAGTTACACCATCAGCAACTCAGGTCCTCCAGCTTGCAGAGGTACACCATGGATGTCTTCCATAAGGGCATTCCCATGATTCCTTCTTTTATGTCTGTGTAGTCCTATGGGGCCAATTTCTCTCGAAAGCCTTGGCTAATACATTGGGATAAATTGAATTTTAAGTAAGCACTTATTTATAAGTGGTTTGAGGATGCACATGAGATCTGTGATTTCTCTTAGCCAGGCTAGTTTAGAGAACATATATCTCACCTGGGGAGCAGCTCTTGGTCTTGGGAACTGTATGACTTTAGATAAGTTATTTCTGCACGATAGCTATCTAGATGTTAGTCTACATTTATAAAACAGAGACCCATCTCCACCATTTTGATATCTGAAAGGCTCACATTTCTCTAGTGTAATCCTCAGTTTTTCTGTCTGTGAAATGGAAATGATAACAATTTTCCTACTTAATACAGAGTTGGCTAGATAAAGATTATGAATTACTTGTGTGTGTACACATGTGGGGGCCACGTACTTGGTCATACATGTATATGTAGACACTAAAGGTCAGATGTCAGGGGTCCTCCCTAGTCATTTTCCACCATATTTTCTGAGACAAAGAGTTTCTCATTGAGCTTAGAGCTCACCAGTACAACTAAACTGCTTGGCCAACACAACCTAAGGAGCTTCCTCTCCCTTCCTCAGAGCTGGAACAACAGGCACCTACTTCCCTGCTCAGATTTTAACCTTGGTTCTAGAGATCCAAATTCATGCCCCCCTCAAGACATATGTCCTGAGCTCTCGGAATGCCTTTTATAGACTGTAGATTATAACTCCAACTCTAGCATTTGGTCATCAGGGCAACAGTCTGTGAGTGTCGGTCTGAGGCACACAAATTGGCAGTGATGACAAAACTTCTGGGGATGAGTTTTGAAAAACAGCCAGGTGCCCAGGTGTGTGTCATCCTCAAGTTAGGGTACACTGCAAAGAGCCTACGGCCAAGGCAAAATCTTGGGCACCTTTGCCATCTGTACTCGTTCTCTTGCCTCTGACTCCTCAGACTCTGCAACTGTGTCTGAGGGGACTGTACCTGTGGCTCCAGACACAGCGTTCTCCTTCTCAGACCAGAGCTTGGCCGCTTCTGGTGTCAGCTGATGCTTCTTCAGAGCTGTGCCTTTTCTCTTCCAAAGGATGAAAGTAAAGGGGCAAGAGTTTTAAAAATTTGAGTCAAAGATTTCCTCCCTCAAGACTTCCTGTTCATAACTGAAGCCATCCTGTCATCTCAAACATCGGCAGAGCATTCCTTTCACCACAAAACAACAGTTCCCTTTTAAAAATGTAAAGGTGATTTCGCTTCTGGACAAGAATGTGTATGAGAAACTAAGAGGGAGAAAACTTCAGCCTCTGTCCAACCTCAGCAATAGCTTCACCGTCAGCTTAAATCCTGTCTGTTACAAGGATTAGTCCTCAGTAACTTCAGGAAAGGACTATTCAGAGGCAACAGCTTAGATCGGTTGAAACCAGATCTTTAATTTAGTGATTTTCAGCAGTGAATATGCCTCAGAATCGTCTGGAAGGCTTGTTAAAATACAAACAGTTGGGTTCCAACCCCAGAGTTTCTGATCAGTAAGTCTGGAACAGAGTCTAAGGTTTTGCACTTGTAACAGTTAGTTGCCAATTGATACATCCAGTGATCCAGGGCTCACGTGTGGGGCCTCTGTTCTATCCTAAACAGCTTCCAGGCTGCTGAGCCTCTGAGGGCAGAAACTATTATGTCAAGAATAATTATGGATGCTTCTAGGCTGCCAGTCTTGAATGCCATGGCTCTGCAATCTGGGAGTTTGTATCTGTTCCTAACACTGTGGCAACTTGGGTCCAGGTAGGAGATTCAGGCCACTTCTCTGGTTGGTTTTTCTGGATCACAGTTTTGGTAATGCTTCAAGGACTATGTTGGTCTTGTCTCTGTTTTTCTGGTTAAGAGGCTGTAGAATTGAAAATACAAGTGGTGTGTGTGTGTGTGTGTGTGTGTGTGTGTGTGTGTGTGTGTGTGTGTCTGTGTGCCTGTGTCTGTGCAGGCCAGGGGACAACCTCAACTCTTGTTTCTCAAGTCCAGTCCACTTTGTTCTTGCTTGCTTGCTTGCTTGCTTGCTTGCTTGCTTGCTTGCTTGCTTTAGAAGGAGCATCTCATTGGCCTGGAACTCACCAGTGTGCCCCCTCCAGAGATTAGATATCTTCTGTGCTGAGACTGCTGACACACACCAGTAAACCCAGCTTTCTAAACCTGGGCTCCGGGGCTCAATCTCAGGTCCTTGTGCTTGCAAGGGATGAACTTGCTATCCTTTTAGCTCAAAACCTCCATTTCTTCTTTTATATGTGTCTTTTAAAAAAATATTTCCCTTATTTTTGGAGGTTATAACATATGACATTATTTTTCCCTTCCTCCTTCCTTCTACCCCTCTGTCCCTCAAACCTCCCCACAAATGCCTCTTCGTTCTCTTTCAAATTCATAGGCTCTGGGTTTTTCCTTTCGTTTCTTTCTCTTTTTTATTAGTTGGTGTTACACATATAGTGCAGCTTACAGAATGGAGAGTTTAGTTGGCTGGCAGTTTGGAGGTGTAGTCCACCATGGTGGGGAATTCGGGGCAGTGGGATTGTGGAGCAGCTGGTTATATTGTGTTCACAGCAGGAAGCAGATGGGCACAGGCTGCTGTTCTTCTTACTCACCCGGGTCCCCAGCCCACAGACAGCGCTGTCCCCATTTAAGGTGGATCTTCCCTCCTCTGCTAAACTCACCGGATGTGACCTCACGTCTGGCTCTCAAGTATCCTCACAAGAACAATGGGTCCAAGCCTTGTCCTAGCTGATAAGGTCATCCTAGCTTAGATTTATATTTTACACATTTACCCTTTATTCTCAGCCCTCCATGTCTCCGCCCCTCCTTCTCTCGACACCTCTCTTTCTTCCTCTCTTTGCCTTTTTGTTTCTCTCTGCTTATTCCTACCCTGATTTTCTTTTCCTGTTGTAAGTGGGCACATGGCAACTTCTTCTGATGCACGAGATCACCAGTTTCCCCTCTTCAGCATCCCAGTGCACATGAATTTGTTCAAAAAGAACACATTATACCTTGTCTCCTTCCAGAGGGTTTTAGTCTCGGGCTCATGATGAACACCAGAGGGAAGCAAAAAAAAAAAATTAGCAATGCACTTACTGAATACATCTCCTGTTTCCAATCAATATAAGCAATAAGATAAACGTGTTCAATTTAATTATAATCCTGGAGAGCTTACTGTCATTTCTAAGTAATGAGAGATGTAAATTTTATATAACACAGAAAGAAGGAGAGGGGATCAGTCAAAGTTTATAGCAAAAAAGATCTGTCTATGGTTATGACTGGCTACAAACTCAAAACCAGCTTTTCAGCAAACAAAAAGGGAAATAAAGACTATTACAAATTCTCTAAGTGATGAGTAAAAACTAACCAATTTCTCATCTGTAAGCTTTTGGGGGTTTTCTTTCCTCCCTTTCTTCCATTCACATCCCTACTTAAGGAGAGCTGTTAGTCTAAGGAAAACCTGTGAAGTTTAGTCACTAGAAAAACAGCCAGTGTGCTTAGTATCTTCTTTCTGTGCTTTCCAAATGGTTGCAAATGAACAGGGGTGACCTAGAATACGGGAACGCAGTGTGAGGGCTGGAAAGGTGCCTCCGTGGCTCCACGGCGTGATGTGTAACAGTAAGGACTTGGGTGTGATCCCCAGAACCCACATAAGAAGCTGGGCATGGTCCGAGGCACTCACATTTCAATCGCTCTCGGGAGGCAGAAGCAGGCAGATTCCGGGGACTCACTGGACAGGCAGCCTGACCTAACTGGTGACCCCAGGTCCCAGTCAAAGAACTTTTCTTCATAATACAAGGTAGGCAGCCACTGAGGAATAGCACATGAAGTTGACCTCAGATTTGCTCCTTCATACACACAAACATGCACACATACTTTTCACAAACAAAACACAACACACACACACACACCTTAGAAACAGTCACATCTGAGAAATCCTTTACTACTTGATAGAGATGGACCTAGAGATGCGTAAGATGCTAGTTCATGGAGCCAAGAGGATCAGAGAGAAAATGCTTCTCTGGGGAATTCAGGATCCAGAATACTGACTCAGTTTACCCTGTCCACCGTTCAGTAATCATTCTGTAACTTCCTCTCTGAGTGAAATGTATTACAGAAAAGCCCAATGAGATTTGAGTCCCCGATTCCATGAAGAGCTTATGAACAGAAATAGACTTAATCCTGGAAAAATCCGCACCTGGGTGCGGGTGCAGGAAGAATGCTACAGAGGGGATAGGTCGCCTGCCACAGCCTCAGCTCCCGAGTTCGAATCCCAGCTCTGCCAGCTAGTTATAGGTGCAAATTCAGGTGACTCACTCTCACCCACAAGAGCAAGATGATTGGATTTACCTATGTGGCGGCGGCTGCAGTAAAGCAATCAAAGCACATATATAAGCACGTGTCATATGACAAATCAGCACAGTGGCCTGTGGCTGACCAACACAGTGTGCGGGAGGATCCCCTTGACCTAAGTGAGTCTTGCTCTTGGTGGCTCTCACACTTGAAAGAAGAACGGAAGTGAGCCCTGCTAGCCTGGTTCCCCAGCCTCACCACCCCACGGGAAAGAGAAACTGCAGGCCAATCAGGAAGGTCAGTGAGCACAGATGTCCCCAGCCTTTGAAGCCTGAAGCTGAAAGCCCCGGCCTCCCACTGGGCAACGGGTCCGCCCAAAGTTCAAATCGCTGCACATCTAAAAGCTTCCTGAGTAGCTGCCCCCCGTGTCGCAGGGAGCTGAACCTCTGTCTCCAGGCCTGAGTGGGACTGTGAACAAATGTCTGCGTTTACAAGACAACGGCCTCAATGAGCTGATTGTGTCGAGCCATTTGAAGATAAAGTAAAATGGAACTTCAAAAGATGCAGGAAGGCCTAGGAGTCTCCTTTCGGGATCCATTAAGTTCCACTGCTGATAAGAATCCCCGAATCGGGTACAAATGATGGTTTTGAAATATCTGACAAATGTATGTATTTTGGGGGAGGAGGTATAACTTCCCCTCTGACTCCTTAAAAGACACTGTTTTTCACAGAGTTTTGCCTTTCCTGCACTGAGACACACCCTCTGCCTTCATAAACGTGTGTGTATATTCACAGAGATTTTAGTTTATTTTATTTCCCCTCTAAAATGGGAAGAGAATTGGAAGCTTTATACTTATCTCTTTTTAACTACGTAGAGGATGGCATGGTCCTTGGATTTTGAAGAGGAAATGTTTTCTCACCAGTAGCCCTGGCGAGCCTAGAAGGAGTGTGCACACATTCCCGAGAGAAATCTCCCTAAGCAAGGAAGAGATTTTGTGACACGGATTTAAACAGAAGTGCCTAGGGAAATTTAATCCAACCTAAAGCACGTTCTTTCTTCTTATCTAGTTTCCTAAGGAAATTTTGCCACATTCAGTTTTATACATCGAAATAAGTGATTCGAGGTTTGGCAGTCAGGCTACAGAGACTGTGGTGAAATCAAACACATTTTCATAAAACAAACAAACAAACAAACAAACAAAAAACTTGTGAAATAAAATGTAAATCCAAACCCATTCAAAACAAAAGATCATGAGATGGAAATCGACCAGATAGCTTTAGCTCTGTGTCCCTTCCTTGTTCCTAAAATAACCACTGTCCCTACTATTAGAGTAGTTCCTTTGGACTCCCAGGTGTCTCATAAGGAGCCTGCATCCTCTTTCATCAGACTGTGCTCCCTCCATCCCTTGCTCTTGCACACAAGCTGTCTGACGAGGATTCCTTGATGAGTGAAGCTTTCTGCTGCACTGAACTCACTGACTGGGCAGTCACGAGGCAACCAGTCAATGGGTGTCTGCCCTGTATGCTAAACTGCACCTCAGCCATTTAGATGGCTCACGAGAGGGGACAGGGACTTTCATCGAGTGTCTGGATCTCTCTGCTTCAGGGATGGGATGGCTGCTTTGGTTTAGAATGGGGATATTCCAAATCGACTGATCGTGTGATTCTCAACTAGAAAAACGCAAAACAAAGGTGCATCCTTCACACACTGCTTAGAGGCCAGTTTGTAGGTAAAAGGTGGGACCAATGCTTGCCTTGTTCCCTTTACCTGGTTTTCAAGGCAGTGAACTGTTTCTGTTGTTAGGTATAGTGCAGAAAAAAAGAGAAAGAAAATCGCTAACGATTCTTGTAGGCAAACACTTAATAAATCTAATACATGGATTCTTTGTTCCATTGAACTCAAGCTTGCTCTTTGCCCACTGGCATGTTCTTCAGGTTGGCAGCTGAGCCCTGTAGTATCATTGGTATCTTTCTATTTTGTAGGACAGGTGTTCTAGGTTTATTTAGCATTGCTTATTCCATGCGTGGAAGTAGTTCTTTCTGGAGATGCTTTGGCCTCTGATATTTAAAGATAGCCATCTAGTGCTCACGGCAACCGCACAAAGCTTTGTAGCTAGTCACCCTTAGTAAACCACGGAGTCTGCAGTTGTAGCTAGTCACCCTTAGTAAACTAAGGAGTCTG
>NW_021604716.1:601650-649375 GCF_004785775.1 Grammomys surdaster | reverse complement strand
AGTAAACTAAGGAGTCTGCAGTTGTAGCTAGTCACCCTTAGTAAACTAGCAAGTCTACAGTTGCTTTTTCCAGGTCAGACTGAGAGCTGTAGGATTTTGCTTCTCTTGTTCATATGACATGTGCATCTTCTTCTTCTACATCAAAAGCCTTGGCTCTTGAGCACACAGAGAAGGAGAGGCTTGATATCTCTTATGACTTCTTATCTGAATCAACTCACACAGTACACGGCAGAGAGCTCATTCTGCCACTGGTACTTATGATCACAGCATGTGTCATGGTTCTCTAGAGCAGAGGTTTTCAACCTGTGGGCTGAGACCCTTTGGAGTCTCATCACAGATATTTTGCAGATCAGAAAATAATTTTATGGTTGAGAGGTCACCACAACATGAGGAGCTATAGTAAAGGGTCACAGTATTAGGAAGGTTGAGAACCAATGCTTCCGAGGAACAGGACTGATAGAATATATATATATTATGGATTATCAAATATATATTGATTCAATACACACACACACACAAATATATACATTTTATATATATATATATATATATATATATATATATATATTATTAGATTTATTAGAGTGGCTTTCAGGCTCTGATCTGGCTAGTCCAACAATGGCTGTCTCCTGACAGAAAGAAAGTCCAAGAATCCAGTAGTTATTCAGTCCTAGGGACTAGATGTCTCAGCTGTTCTTCAGTATATTCAGAATCTAGAAGAAGTAGGCTCTAATGCCAGTGAAGGAATGCCAGTGACAGCAAAGGCAAGCAGGCAAAGAGCAGATGCTTCCCTCTTCCATATCCTTTATAGGCTGCCAGCAGAGGGTGTGGCATAAATTTAAGGTGGATCTTCCCATGTCAAAAGATCTGGATTTGGAGTAGGCCACCCCACTTCAAAGATATAATAAAGAAAAATCTGTCTCATGTGTACCTAGATACTTTGGGTTTAGTCAATTCCAGATGGAGTCAATTTGACCACCAAGAACAGCCATCATTGTTACTAAAAAAATAAAAATAAAAATAAATCACTTTTAAAATGTCAGAGTTTCACTTGCTTATTATATGGAGAAATTCATAAAAGAATGACACCCCATCACTCAGCAAGAAAGCCACATAATATATAAATTATAATTGTTTTTAGCCCATTGGAAATCTGAGTTCTGTGTGGCCTCATAGTACAGTGGAACACATCTGACCCCAGAACTTGGAGATCTCAACACAGCAACAAAAATCAAAGAATTTTTTTCTGGGGGGAGATTTCTTTACCACAACTTGTTCTAGGTTAATGGCCTAATCGGAGCTTCTGTGTTTTTTCCTCTATCTGTGGTGGTTTGAGTAGAAATGACCCCTGTAGACTTATGTGTTTGAATGTTTGGTCATAGGAGAGGTGCTATTAGTGACCTTGTTGGAGGAAGTGTGTCATGGTGGGTGCAGGCTTTGAGGGCTCCTATGCTCAAGCTACGCCCAGCAGTCTCCTTCTGTTGCTTGTGGACCAAATGTAGAACTCTTGGCTCCTCCAGTACCATGTCTGCCTGGATGCTGCCATGCTTTCCATCATGATAATGGACTGAACCTCTGAAACTGCAAGTCATCCCCAGTAAGAGTTGCCATGATCGTGGTGTCTCTTCACAGCAATGAAACCCTAAGACATTAGAGTACTCAGCCTTCGCAATAGTGCTATTTTAGCTGAGGAAGCAGAGAAGTAACATCCTTGGCTCTTTCAGCAAGTGGAGGACAGAGCTGGGTCCTAAACCTCTGTGAATTTAATTTTGAAGTTCTCCCACCTCCTTACACTTAGGTTTTAAGGGGCTGCTACCTCTGATGTTTTCTGTGGTTCATTCTGGGAGATTGGCAGTGGACCTACAAAGGCTTCTTGAGATCCATGATGGCTGACACAGGTAACCAACTAAATCAACACTTATCCTCACCCATTCCTGTCCTGTCCCTTTACTACAGAGGCCAGAGTAGTGAAGACTTCACTGTCCCCAGGCTCCCTTGCAGATGCAGGTGTCCCACAGTATAGCTATGGCCATGAGATGGGAGTTTGCTCAAGGATTCAACCTTCCTGGAAACTTGTCTAGATCTTTCTGATTAAAAACCAAAATGGAGAGGGAAAGGCACATGTGTCACATGCCTGCTCCTGCCTCCTCACTCTTTACATGGGGACTCAATGCCCATGGGCAGAGTATCTTCGTACAGCCATGACAACAAGACTAAGAGTCTCATTGGGATCCTGGCCCTGAACTAAAATTTCTATATGAGAAGCTGAGAACTACAACCAAATAACCATTTAGTAGTTGAATCCACTGGGAGATAAGTGTATTGATATTAACAGCCAGATGTGCTCCATGTTGGTAAACTTGTCTTTCATACTTAGGTACACTGTAGATTTAATTTTTTCATTATTCTACATGGTAAGAAACAGTTCAATGCATTATTTTTACCATGAGAAGTATCTCAAATACAGTTGAGGGTAAGAATTCCACTTAGATTGAACCCACTTTTTTCACTCCTGCAATGTTGAGCTGTACATTGCACCCCACTCGGGACAGACCAACAGCTACTGTATTTGAACAGTCAACATTCATGTGGTTTCTGTTTGCTGAAGCATTAGCAGAAACATAGGCTGAAATATATACCACCATGTAATAGATCCCAGATGTGCAGGCAATTTGAATGAATAAGCCACCAAAGAGAACTTTCTGTCAGTTCAATTGGGGTGGTAAGATCTTCAAACCAAGTCATAGTTAAAACATCTTGGAATTAAAATCTGATTCAGTTTGCTTACATTCAGTGATCGAGTCTTCCTTTGGGCCAGGTTTACCTGTGCTACTGGCTCTGGATGTCTCTGTGCTTTTCTGGTTTTAACCTCAGCTTCAAAGAGAATCACAGGAAGAATGGAAGGCTAGGAGAGCTAGGATTCTTCATGGTAAAATTGAGATCCTCTCTACCTGACTTAACCTAAAGTGTACTGTCATGGTTTGAATATGCTTGGCCCAGGGAATGGCACTATTTGGAGGTGTGGCCTTGTTGGAGTAGGTGTGTCACTGTGGGGGTGGGATTTAAGACACTCATCCTAGCTGCCTGGAAGTCAATATTCTGCTAGCAGCCTTCAGGTGAAGATGTAGACCTCTCAGCTCCTCCTGCACCGTGTCTGCCGGATGCTGCCATATACTCACCTTGATGACAATGGACTGAATCTCTGAACCTGTAAGCCAGCCCCAAATATATGTTGTCCTTTGTAAGACTTGCCTTGGTCATGGTGTCTGTTCACAGCAGTAAAACCCTAATACCGTACAGTAACTGCCACTTCAAGTATTTCAAAAGCAACGCTGGGAGCTGTGAACACCAGCGGAAAAATGACTCTTAAGCTGATGGCATCCTGTGGAAGACTGCAATCATTCCTGATAGCTCTAAAGAGTGGAGCAAGGACTTTGGGTAAATAGATTGACAGGGCCATTTTGAATATTACCAAAGACTGTTTTTAAGTTTGTTATCATCATCCAAAAGTTTTTGTTCACTGGGTTGCCTGGTTAGTTTCTCTGAAGAAATGCTTTGGGGAAGAGAGCTTAGTCAGTAGAATTCCTGCTGTTCAAACATGAGAACCTGCACCCAACTCCTAGAACCCACATTTTAAAAGCAGGCATGAGGGCACATGTTTGTAATCCACACACTGGGGAGGAAGAGAAAGGGAGATGCCTGGTACTCACTGGTCAGCTAGTCTAGCCAGTGAGTTCCAGAACAGTGAAAGACTGTCTCAAAACAACAATGTGGACAGTACTCAAGGAATGGTTTTTGAGATTTACCGCTGACCTCGATACATACGTGGACAAACATGGACATGTACACAGAAGAACATGCACATATGCACATACACAATTAGGTAACTGAATGAATTCTTATGCTGGAAGGAAAAACAATCTCATTGGGGAATGGAATATACACATTTAAAAGGGATTGTTTGTTTATGGTATCCCTAATTCCAGGTCATAGTCTAAATGACCAATAACACACATTTTCTGGATAATTCAGTAAAGAGAGAGAGAGAGAGAGAGAGAGAGAGAGAGAGAGAGAGAGAGAGAGAGAGAAAGAGAGAGGAGTGTCCAGCAAAAGTTATTCAACAAGCTACCCAAGCCACCCACCAAAACCAACTACATAGATTTAGAGACTCTAAGATCATACCCAAGGGGTGGCCATAACTAAAGGCTGCAATGGTCCTCTGAATTGCGCTAGAGAAAGCCATGTTATCTGCCTCATTCTGCGGATTGCTTCTTTTTGAGACATTGTAGGATTGTGTGGAATTGGGCCTTAATATCCTTCTATTGCCTTCAGTCTTGGGGCCTATGAAAGGACTTGTTGGAATACATAACAGTAACAAACAGTATTCTACAATTGTTATGCATTTTGACGAAAGGAAGTAGCAGTTGGCAAGATCTCCAGGTCTAAAGGGTACATGTTGCTCAAAATGCAATTCTTATCAATACCCTCCCCACAGCCACATCAGCACTGCTTTATCCCCAGAGAAGAAAGCTGTGGAAGCTAGGTTTTCATCCATTTTACTCTCCATGAAATATTTAAAGCATCCCAGAGTTCTTGGCTGGGGGAGAAAGGAAGGTAGAGAGATCCCCACAGTTTGTATTTAAAAGAAGGAGTGGATGAAAAGGGGTTGTAAATTATTTTCACCTGTGTGGCTTAAGCTCAAAGAAACCTATATATTTAATAGCATGGGGATGGGGTGACATGGGAGAAAATCATCAACTCTGTGAATCAGGTGTGGTGTGGGTAAAGGACAGCCTATGGAAGGACACTGAGGCCTTGTGGGTTATTATGGAACAATTCCATCTTATTCTTGGAGATATCAGTGTGCCTACCATCCAACAGAAGGTTGTAAAGCAGCTGAGACAAACCCTTGATCCAGATTCTGGAGTCAGAAACCAAATCTGAGACATAACATGAACTCATATAGAAAGACACTCACCAGAGGTTGGAGGGAAACAGAATTCCATCCTCAGGATAAGGAGCCTAGCCAGGACCCTACCGAGACAGTGTAGGATAGCTACACAGGCTCAAAAGCAGAGAGCTTTTGAAGACAAAGACAACCCCATGGCTTGGATCTACTTAGGGGCTAGGGGATCTAAGAGGAGACTATTATGGCTTCTACTAGGCAGAAAATCTCTTGGTAGCTTGAGCAAGGAGGAGGGCCACAGGATTCATGGGAGCTAAGCAGCCATGGTCCTGTCCTCAAGTGCTGGGACTGGGACAATGACACTATCCCAAGCCCAGCTACAATACAGGTCACTGGTGCAGCTTTGTAGTCAAGGAATTGATGTCCCTTGTCTGGCTCTGCCCTCTCCTTAAGGTTTTGTCTTGATCAAGGAGAAACAGCCTGGGGCAAGGCCTATCTATGTCCTCTCTTGTCAGAGTCTGATTAATGGCGTCTTAGCCACAGCCAGAAATGCCACTTAGATCTTGAGACAAAGGGCTCCAAAATGTGGCTTCACAGCATCTCATGAACTCTGTGAGGCAGCTGAGAGTTTCACTCTGTTTGTTTCTTGAGACTTGGTTACTCTGTCCAGCCTTGGCTATCCTGGAACTCACTCCATAGACCAGGCTGGCCTTGAATTTATAGAAATTTTCCTGCTTCCCAAGTGCTGGGATTAATGGCCTGCACCACCACTACTGCAGGGCTTCACTTTCACTTTCAAATGAGCCAAAAGGCTAAAGCAATGTACTCAGGACCACATGGTTACCGAGTGGGAGTGCCGACTCCAGCCCCACCTCTGACTGATGTGCCTCTTAACAGAAAATCTGCAGAACTCATGGGTCAGGCTTTGGAAAATAGCCGCCTCTATGAGATTTCTTCAGAGAAAGGCAACTAATTGTGTGTGTGTGGTGTGTATGTGTGTGTGTTGAGTGTGTATAGTGTGTATGTGTGGTGTGTGTGTGTGTTGAGTGTGTGTAGTGTGTATGTGTGGTGTGTGTATGTGTTGAGTATGTGTAGTGTGTATGTGTGGTGTGTGTGTAGTATGTATGTGTGTGTGTTGTGTATGTGTATGCTGTGTGTGTGTAATGTATATGTGTGTATATGGTATGTGTGTGCATGTGTGTGTGTGTGTATGTGGTATGTTTGTATGTGGTGTGTGTGGTATGTGTGTGTGATGTGTGTGTGTGGTGTGTATGGTGTATATGGTGTGTGTGTGTGTATGTGATGTGTGTGGTGTGTGTGTATGTGATGTGTGTGGTGTGTGTGGAGGGTGTGTGTGATGTGTGTGTGGTGTGTATGTATGTGGTGTGTGTGGTGTGTGTGTTTGTGGTGTGTGTGTGTGTGTATGTGATGTGTGTGTGGTGTGTATGTATGTGGTGTGTATGTGTAATGTATATGTGTGTATATGATCTGTGTGTGTATGTGTGTGTATGTGGTGTGTATGGTGTGTGTATATGTGTGTGTGTAGCAGATGCATCAATCTATCTGTAAAGGTGACCGCTGTAAATGAGTGGCCTATGTGACTACAGAAGATAAGAATCTCAGCTTTGAGATTTGCAAGCTAAGGAGCACAGGGAGACGAACGAATGGCTCCTGTCTGCTAGAGGAGATGACAGTCTCTACCAGCTGGCATTTTGGGTTTTAGTCTGTACATTTTTTGAACAATAATAATGTTAGAACACACTGCCCTTAGACAAAAAAGAGCTATCCATTCCGTTATGTCCACACCTCTTGACATGCTTGCTGAATACAGCTGCACATAGTGCAAAAAAAAACTTGTCACCCAGAGGAACATTAGAATAGCACTGGACTTCCTTCCTAGGTTACATGTGTGAGCCTGTGGCAGAGGAAGGAGTAGCAGTTCCCAATTCACCTCTCCTCTCAGCTCTGGATTTTTCCATGTGCAGGAAGCTCAGTGGCCACACACTAGCTGAGACTCAGGAAGAGATTGGCTTTCTACTAATAAACATCACATAACCCACCAAGATAGATGATGCTGGTAACTCACAGAAATAAAGCTAGCTGTTGCTACCAGATCTCCGTGGTGCCTTGGATCAAACCAGTCATTTCTGGAAATTCTAGGGCAGCTGCACGGTAGAAGCTCCGTCTCTGAAAATCATTTAGGCGGACAACATCTGCTTTCCCTCCAGGGAGCTGAACAAAGAGGTATTTTTATAGCTTTCAATTCTGCCTCTGGGACTAAGGCTTGAAACTGCTTAAGGACTTAGATGAAGTAAATTTGCAGGCTGTGGCTGAGATGTGGGAGCAGGTATTGGACCATCTGGAGCACCTCGCCACTTCAGGGAAGTAAGTGCTTCCTCATCCTTTTAAAAACCTAGGCCAACCTCCTAGAGGAGGAAGAGGAAGCCAACAGAGTTTTGTAATGCTTATGACTCAGTTCCCGTCCTCATTCTCAAACAAGTCTGCTGAGCTCCTGTGAAGCTGCTTTTAGAAACTATGCTGTAAATATAATTGGCAATAATAACGTGGTGTGGTATTCACATCGGAGCCCTGCCCCTCTCCAGGTACCTGCCAGCGATTTCACGTTGTCTTCTCAGTGCAGTACTTCAGTGTGCCCAGAAGTCTGCTGTGCCAAAGGTCCCTTTCCAGCAACGTGAATTCCGCACTTTAACAGTCCACCGCCCGAATCTTTGCAAGTTCTCTGCCTGAATCTTTGCAAGTTCTCTATTTTTCTCCTCCTTATACTTACCACCCCTGCCTCGTTTCAGCTCCCACCCAACCAAATCTAAAGCAAGAACAGGCAGATGTCTTAGAGACATTTTAGAGGTCAATTTTCCTGGGGAGAGGTACAACAGACTGAGGATCTGTTTCCCTTCATCAGTCCCCAACCTGATGAATGGAGTTGGACATTTGGTCAGGGAACTGGGTCATAGGTCATGAAGATAGACGCTCATGACTGGTATCATTGCTTTTATTAAAGGGACCTGTTCTATATTTGTTTCTGTTGCTAGGGTAAAGCACCCATGACCAAAAGTGACTTAGAGGAAGAAAGGGTCAATTGGCTAACAAATCCAGGTTGTAGCCCATTATAGAGGAGACAGGGAAGAAAGAACCTTCAGCAGATAGTCACACAGGTTCGTAGTCAAGACCAGAAAACAAAATGGATCCTTGCTTCCTTGCTTTTTTCAGCTAGAGGTTTGTTTGTTTGTTTGTTTTTAAACTTTTATATAAAGCAGGACCCTGACACTGGCATGGATCAATTAACCAGATAATACCTCATAGATGTGCCCATAGGCTAACCTGACCTAGATAATTTCTCATTGAGATTCCCTCTTCTTAGGTGACTCTAGGTTGTCACCGCTTGATAATAAAAAATAACCAACAAAGGGCCTCAGACCAACACAGGGCCTCAGACCAACACAGGACCAACATAGGGCCTCAGAGAAGCCTCTTGCCTCCTCTTCTCACCATAAGAGGACACAATAAATGAGCTGTGTGCAAGACAGAGTGGAGTTCTCACAAGAATGGTCTGGCTTCCAAGGCCTCAGAACAGTGAAGAATAGATTATATTTATTTATGAAGCACCTGGTCTATGGTTTTGTGTTCCAGTAGTTTGAGATAGGACAGAGAAGAGAATATAGTCAAGATAGGAATGAAGCAGTAACAACTCTCTGTCACACATGCCTGAGGCCCCAGTAAAAATAGTCCTCCCAATAACCGAGTGACAAATGCTCTCTGAAAAAAAAATAGAGACCTGATTTTGTGGTTCTTCCAGTTCCTACCAATCCCAACAAAGAGCATTCTAGCTTCTAGCACTCTGTGACTCATTTTGGGATCATCAGTGTAAAAATCCGATTTCTCTGTCCTCAAGTACATGGACCGAAAACTGAATTAACAATCAAGACAGTACCTCACAGATGTGCCCATAGGCCTTCACATAGTACAGTTTTCTTCTACCACAAAAAGACAAGAGTCAACACACACACACACACAAACACACACACACACACACACACACACACACAAAATTGAGTTTCCGCCACAATTTTACCCTTCTTCCCACTGGATTGCTCTTGGAACTCTTTGCTGTCGCAGTAACTGAGGACTCCTACTGCCATCTTGGTGGTAGGATTTCAAACTCCAGAACAGTTCCTGCCTCTGGAATATTACCATATGTTTACAGAACTGCTTATGTGCATAAGAAGCAGGGACACCATGGTCCTTTCCCAGGCATCCCTTGTCAGAAGACTGATGGATGTGAAGGGGGGTCATCTCCTCACAAGAGAACAACAACTTGAGGGCTGGAGAGATGTGTTAATACAGCTTAGACTGCTCTTACAGAGGACCTGTGTTCAGTTCCCAGGTCCCAAGTCAGACAACTCACAATAACCCGTAACCCCAACTCTAGGGGGAATCTTATGTTCTTTTCTGCCCCCCTTAGGAACTACACTCATTTACAATCTATACACAGGCATACAAACACATACACACAGCTTAAAGTAAACAAACAAAAAGATTGACACCACGCCCACAGTTAGTCATTCTTCTCTATACTGTCCTTAGGGGCAGGCACTACATTCCACTTGGTGGCCATTGGTCATTGACAAATATTCACATATCTCCTTTAGCACACAGGACAAGCTAGCATGTTAGTGTCCCCTTTGAAGGTAGGCAAGATCACAGGACCTGACCGGCCAACTAAATGATCATAACCAATCAACATATGTCATTTCTGAGAGGTGACATAAGAGCCAGTATCAGTCACCATGTTCCCTCCCACCACAACAGTCATCAGTAACAGCAGATTCTGGTGACCTGAGGACAGAGGGACCAGAATGAGCAGGGTAGTAACCAACCGAACTCCAGCTGTCTCTTTGGCTACTGCAAATACAGCCAAGAAACAAGACTGTGGACAAGCAGAGTCTGTCTGGGTCAGCATACAAGAGGGCCTTTCAGGCACAGGACTGACAGCTAGTCCTCTTTGTAAAGCCAAGTTACCATGCGTGACAGCCGCTGGTCCCTGCAGTCGTACTGAGTGATTGGGTCAGTTTGCGGATCCCACTGCCTTTGGTAAGGAAAACGGGGGACCAAAGCCTGCATGCCTGGCTCTATCTGAAGAAGCTAAAGTGGCTTTGGGGAAGATTAATGGGACATTTGTCTCTCAGCTTCTTGACTGGGAAGAAGGGAAAAGCTTTCTGATGTGTATCCCCAGCTTCCGGCTTCTACTCCTGAGGAGGAACCTCAGCAGGATAGGCCATTGGCCCTTCCCAGCCTGATTTTTGTTTTATCTTCCCCACAGTCTCTCCCACCTGGCCTCTCCTCCTTCCTCTTCTCATTCCTTTCTTGGAGTCACAACCTCCTAGAGCCATTTCTGCCTGTCTTTCCCGCCGCACCGTTATTCCATCTTCCCTTTCCATTCACAAAGAAGGAGGGATGCTCTGGCTGGCTGTTTAGATGTGTAGAAACGATGTATAGAACATGTCTCCTTTTTTCAGGGAGTGGTGCCCAGGTATTTCATGATTGACATATTCCTTCCTACTGAAGAGACTCTGTGTGTCATGTGCTGCTACCCCTGCCCCATCCACAGCAGCAGGCATGTGATCAGAGCTTTCAGTCCCATTTGACATAGTAATTGACTGACCAAGGCCACAATGCAGGGCCGATTAGAATCTTTCTGCAAATGGTATGGGCTACTAGCCCGAAAGATCACTTCTGCCTATGTCTCCCAGGAGACCTTGCTCCTCTTCGTGGAGGACAGACTTCAAGAATGTGAAACAGCACAGAACAGGGTAGGATACAAATGAGCCACTTGGGTGCAGCTAAGATGCTTGATCACCTACTGTGCCCTATGATGCCCCTGACATGAGCCAGTGTGGTTTTGGATAGGGACTTTAGAACTATTATCACACACAGTATAATGACAATTCTGTCTATGGCAAACCACATGAACCATGGTGGTCTCATAAGATGTTAACATCAAAGTCCCCGTTGCCCAGCACCATCATCACCTTCCTAAGGCATGAGTATTAGGAACTCATGCTGTTCTGCTAGGGGCATACAGCACACACACACACACACACACACGCACACACATACACACACACACACACACACACACACACACACATACACACACACACACACACAGAGTTATATACAGTGCATGTTACTTGATAGCCATGACAAATGACGGTGTTGCTGTTGTGAAATATAAAGGAGAGGCAGGAGTAAGGGAGTACTTGGCAGGCCTCGCCAAGGCATCCCCCTGAGAAATCACACCATGCAACAGACCTGATGTAAGGAAGTTTACTGTTGGAGAAGGGAAGGGACTTGGGACTTGACAAAAAGGGCAGAGGCACAGAAAAGAGGGTGACAGAGAAGGACAGAAAAAGAAAGAGAGAGGGGCAGGCCAGGAACACATGGGCACATAGAGTGAGAAAGAAAAAGAGAGAGAGAGAAAGAGAAGGGGGGAGAGGACAGGGAGAAGGAGAAGAAGAAGGAGGAAGAGGAAGAGGAAGAAGAGGAGGAGAAAGAGGGGAAAGAGGAGGAGGAGGAGAAAGAGGAGGAGGACAAGGAGAAAAATTATGAAGAAGAGAAAAGAAGAGGAGGAGGATGAAGAGGAGGAGGAAGAAGAGGAGGAGGAGGAGGAAGAGGAAGAGAGGGGCTAGGGTATTGAGAAGTGAGAAGTCCTCTTTACACACTGATGCACCTGGCTTGCAGCTGGCAGGCAATGGTGACAGGTGATGAGACAAGCCTTTGCAAAATTGCTGTTAGAAGGAGCCTAGTGAGATTGTCTGTAAGCCAACAGTGACTGGCTCATGTGTTTAAGTAAACTTCTTATCTTATGGCGCCTTTCTACAGATTATTTCATGTCAGGTGGTCTGACCGTTTACACTAGTGACTCCCTAGGCTCTGTTCACCACGTCAGGATTACATACAAATTGACCATACACCTCAGTTTGTGTGAGTACTCTACAGTGGCTACACAAGGATGAAGCAAGACACACTGCTTAGAAAACTCCCCCACCCTTCAGCGACACATGGCTGTAGCTGGAATCTGTCGTATGTGACCAGTGGAATCCCAACACTCCCAGAAGACCATGGCAGGCAACTGTTTTAACTTACGGAAACCTCGATTTCCTTACCTCAAAATGGACCCCATGACCCTTGCACTTCCAGTCAAGTGGGGAGCTTCTCTAAAACAGCATGCTCTAACCCCTGCTGTACTGAGAATGCCTTCCTCTCGATTCTATACTTGAGTTTTCTCTAGCTGAGAGCTGGCGTTTTTCATATCAATATTCTTAACATTCATCCTTGGTAGGTTTCAACCCTGGGAGAAACAGCTGAGGTGCCTATTTAACATACCAAAGCAGACCTAGACACTAAGTTCTCCCAGCATCCCTCTGTCCCTCCCTGTCACAGGCTCCTCCTGACTGGCAAACCCTGAACTTCCCAACCCCGGGAGCTGGGCTCTACTTTTCTATATAATTCAAGCATTTAGATTGCCTGATTTCCTTGTACTTTTGGGCCTCCTGGCTGCTGCACCTTGTCCTCCTGTCTCCCTCCCCTCCCCCTCTCTTCTCATGACCCAGCTCCTTGCTTCTGACTATGCTCTCACACATATCTGTATAATAAACTGTCTCCTACAACATACCTAGAGGCAGTCATCTTCCTTCCTTCCTTCTTTCCTTCCTTCCTTCCTTCCTTCCTTCCTTCCTTCCTTCCTTCCTTCCTTCCTTCCTATCTATCTATCTATCTATCTATCTATCTATCTATCTATCTATTTTTATTTTTTCATTAAATCCTGGGACACAGAAGGGCTCAGACATGGCTGACTCGAGTTCTCTCTTTCCATCTCTTCTTTCAAACATGCTCATTTAGCCTCCTCTTGTATTTCTTAGTTCTATTCTCTTTCTTTCCTGAGCCAAGTTCCTAGTCAATTCCCACTAACTTTCCTGCAAGAAAACTCTCTTACTTGGGTACTGACTGTATGTGCAGAAGTTACCATGGGTCCCAAGTGTGAGCACAATGGTGCTGTGAAACACATCAGTTCCAGCTATTCTGACCAGAGATGGGATCACTGATCAGCTATGCCAATAAGCATCTAGTTGCTACAAGTACAGCAAAACCTTAGTGCCTAGAAATCACAGCTGGTGCAGAACTTCCGTCAAAACAAAGACAATCTTAGCTTAACATCAGAGCAATGTCATTAGTCTCATCTGGGTTATTAATCCCCTTCCCTATGCTTAGGTGATTATCATATTCCATCCATACAGGAGATGTTTTGTATCTGCTGCTTCCCTTCCCACCCTCATCCCATGCATGTAGGAGCAGTCATGTTAGCATGTAGCACAGTGGCAGCCATCAACAAGCAAGAGAGGACCATGACCAGAGCCTGGGCATGATGACTTCCTGATTGGGGACTTTTGTCCTCCAGAACTATAAAAAAAAATAAATCTTTGTTGCTTAAGCAACCCAGTCTGTGATGGTTTGTTATAATATCCTGATCTATGTCCCAGTCAGCATACTCTGAAAGGATAAGAACCGTTGTCACAGTTGCTTTTGAAAGAGGATAGACAGTATGTCCTAGTATCTTCTGGTAAAGATTGCTATTTTACTTTGCCATTTAAAGGGTTGATTTATAGTGATGGCTGGGACTTCTGTGTACCATCCATGCCTAAAGAAAACAAGTAGCTAAAATCTTTCATCTTTTAAAAGCTTCCCTGGATTCAAGTTCCAGGGTTAATGTGATAGACCACAAGTTTCAGGGCTAGTAAGATGGACCACAAGTTCCTGGGTTAGTGAGATGCACCACATGTTCCAGGGTTAGTGAGATAGATCACAAGTTCCTGGGTTAGTGAGATAGTTACCACAAGTTCCAGGGTTAGTGAGATGGACCACAAGTTCCTGGGTTAGTGAGATAGACCATCACACCTGATTGTCAGTGCAGCGCTTAATGGCTTCTTTTTTCCCATCTGTGTTTATATTAGACAGTTCTGGGAACTACAGAAGCCTGCAATTCTTGGGTGCTCTCAAGCCTTCAGTGTTTGGGGTCAGTCCTCTCTGTCTTTAATTTAAAATCAAATAGTCTGATGTCTCAGGAAGCCTCTGAAAACAGAATCTTGCTAGCTGTCAGAATCTTTCAAGAGAAGTAAAAATCAGCCAGAGAGGAATTTTGAACAACCTTTTCTGTGTTGATTACATGTACTGAGGGTCAATGGACAGACAAGGGGAACAGGAAAAAGCATCCTGAAGGTGAAGTATATTTGTCAGGGTGAACTTAGACTGTGCTGTGCTAGTAAATTCCCATATCTTAGACACTGTCCCATGAGTGGGACAAGAGTCCCCCAACTCTCAGGAAAATTCTCACGCAGGTTGCTGGTCAGGGAGGTGCCATGCTTGTATCTCTCTATTCCAGAATCTTCATTCATGGCTTTTGAGATCACTGAGCCCAAGAAAGAGAGGCCCGGTCACAAACGAGCTTCTGCCTTAGAAACACATCACACTCAATTTCTGTTTAGAGATCACTGGCCAGACATAGTGTGGCTAATACACATTCACGCATTAGCTCATGCACACTCTGTGCACAGTTAGTGCCTTCGTCTCTGAGGGTGGGGGCAAGGCCAATTCATCTACCAGATGATGAGCTTCTGAACTGTAAGGATGGTAAAACCACTTCCCAGGAAAGCATGGGATCCCGAGGTCAGATCTCTACACGCCCTGTGAGACGGGCATGAAGCATGTGCCTGTAATCCCAGCACTGGAGAGGAGGAGGTTTCTTGGAGCTCCTTGGCCAGGTGATCTTGCTGAATCAGTGAGGGCTAGGTTCATTGAGAGACCCAAGGTGGAGAGAGATAGAGGAAGACACTCCACATGGTCTCTGGCCTCCACATGTGTGCACACCTATGTGCATACACAGACACATAGAGAGAAATGAAAAGATTTAAGATGTCCGGATCCTTTATCACAAGCTTCCTAGAAACTGTAGCAAAAGAAAGACTAGGAAGGCAAGAAGGAGGAATCAGTGGCATCCTGGCTCATTTGGCTTAGACTTCATCTGCTGTCTATCTAAAAGATGTATCTGTATCCCCTTTACAGACAGTAATGCTGTTTTCAAAGAAGCAGTTTTTGTTCTTTTTTTTTCTTGTTCGTTTGAGACAAGATCTTACCATATTAGTTTGGAATGCATGTAGACCAGGCTGGTCCAGACGTCACAGAGATCCGACTTCTGCTTCCCAAGCACTGGAACTAAAGGCGTGTTCCACCACCCCACCTCCATAGTACCTTCTTAAAGGCTATCACAGAGGTATCTGGCTCCCTGCTTTCTAATGATAATGCTCTTATTGGATAGCTCCTTACCTCACTGCCCAGCTTTGCTTCTGACTCCCAAGGGGACAATGGGAGGGCTAATCCACACCCTTTGCCGAGTTACTGCGAAATTCAAGCTAGATGTCAGGAACGCTTATCAAGGTACTTGGCTCGCAGCGCTAATGAGCCCGTTGAATAAAAATCCATGAGCAAATTAGCTGGGTCCTATTTAATCTACACGAAACCATGAACCGCATATTATACAAGCGTGATGCAGAGGGCAGAGGCTCTTTCCATCAGTCAGAATGTCATGGCTGATAAATTTCATTCATATGTGTAAGCGTTTTAAAATGCAGACAGCTTTTATTCTATCCCACTAAACTGTTCTGAAACTCAAATTCAATTATCTATGAAAAGTGGAGGCAAGCCACAAAGTGCTCTAGCCATATAAAACATTAACGGTAATCGTGCTACAAGCAGGAATGGCTGTTCAGGTGTGGGACCAGGGCAGAGTCACCGTTGGTTTGGCGGTTTGCTCTTCTTTCTTGATTCTCGCTGATTTTTGAACAAAGAACTACAAATTTCATGATAACCTAGCCTAAGAATTTGTAGCTGGTCCTGGTTGTTCCTCTAAGAGAGTTAAAGAACTTTTGTTTGGTTGTTTTATTTTTGTCTGGTCCTTTTAGTCCTGAAATTATGATGATAAAAAGGTAATTCTCAATATGGTAATATCATTTTTCTTATTTGTTCAATTTTAAAACAGACTTACATTTTCATATTCTATTTCCAATCAGTTTTGTTTGTTTGTTTTTTGTTTTTAAAGTATCTGATTTATCTCACAATCTCTCAATCAGTTTCCAGTCCTGAAAAAGCCCTGGGAAAGGGTTCCCTTTCCCCACCCAGTTCATCCCCTTAAAGCCAGTGGAGACAGAGTCAACAGTGCTTTTACGAGGCTCCTTTAAAGTCTGCCCTGCTGCACATTTAATGCTGCATTCTAGAGTTGAGACTCCTGTTGGTATTGAGTCATATATTTTATGATTTTTTTTCCAGAAAAACACATTTTTCAAGTGTCAACCACTGGAGAGAGAATTCTGGGGATACAACACTGAGATGCAGCAGAAAATGCTTCTTACCCTGTTATTCACACCGCGTGTGAGCCTAATGCAGCTGCTGAAGTCTCTCTGGGCTTCAGTTTTCTCCCCTGCGAAGTGGGTGTCAGAAGTAGGTCTCATCTACTTAGGAGGTTCTGGGGGAAGAGATATGGAAATGATCCTCCTGAAGCTCTTTTTAGGTTGCAGAGTATCCGCAAAAGGGACAAATATGCTACAGAGTTTTAGAAGTTTTATTATTCTAAACAGTTTCATCTTATGGTTGACTCTGACCATGCCATCCCAAAGAACAAAGGAGACTCAGGATCCCTGAGATTTCTCATAACCAGTTAGTTCCTGGGAGTTCTGGAAGTCAAAATCCTCAAGACAGCCACAATAATGTACTAGGGTGGGCCACATCAGTTAAGTGCACCTCTCGGGATGGGGTGTTGGCAACACACTTGGGAAAGAGAAGCAGAAGTTGGCATGCAGACTGTCAGAGGGCAGGGACAAGGAAACATAGAGACCATGGCATGAAGACACAGGAAGGCTGCATCTCTAGAGACAGAGGTGGCCAGTGAGAAGTTCCCGGTGATGGAAATGGCTGCTCCCCCCACCCCTTTTATTTTACATAATCTCAGGGAAAAACATCAGCTTCCTGCTTCGTAGAGCTTCTAAAACACTTTCTCAGCGGAGAAGAACAGAGCTTGAAGAAGGCATGCTTGATCCCAATAAACACGGTGCACTCATTTGAACTCCTGGGGTGCATTAGTCATGGGAACATTAAGGATGGATGTTCAAGGCTGGGAGACAGCACACTCAGTGTGGCCATGTAATTATGAGAAGGAGAACCTGCGTTTGGATCTTCAGACACCGTGGAAAAAGCCCAGTTCTGCAGGTGCACACCTGTTATCCTTGCACTGGTGCAGTGAAGACAGGCAGGTCCCAGGGCTTGCTGTCCCATCAGCCTGGCCGCATCAGTGAGCTCTAAGATCAGCAAGGGACCCTGTCTCAAAAAATAAGGTGAATATGAAGATGGAGACAGGTAAGAAAATTTACTCTTGCAAAGGACCTGAGTTCAGTTCCCAGTACCCTGCAAGCACCTACACTGTGTAACTATAGCAACCTGTAACTTGTAACAGATTCAAAAGAACTGATACCCTCCTTTTGGCCTGCATGTACACGGTAAGCATTTGTCAAGCACATACACAGAAATAAAAGGGATAATTAAAACTGAGATAAATAGGGATTGAGGGAGACATCCCATCATTGACCTTTGGTTTTTACACAGATGTCCATGTCCATGCACACATATGAACACATCACACACACACCACCACCACCACCACCACCACCACCACCACTACCACCACCACCACCAACAACAACAAAGCAAATCACCTGCTACATTGAGGTTGGAGAAATGGCTCAGAGGTTAAGAGCACTGGTTGCTCTTCCAGAGGTCCTGAGTTCAATTCCCAGCAACCACACAGTGGCCTATAACCAGCTACAATGAGATCTGGTGCCCTCTTCTGGCCTCTAGGCATACACGCAAGCAGAACGCTGTCTACATAGTAAATAAATCTTTCAAACCAAAACCCAAACCTGTTATGTCTTGTCCCTCAGTTGGAATCTAAACAGTGCTAAGGCTTCCAGGCTCCACATTTAGTCAGTGTGAAAGGGGTCATAGACTTCAGGAAGTTCCTGGTATACATTTTCTTGAACCCAGCTTGTGTGAGGCCCCATGCAGAATTCAGGAGACCTGGTCCCTCTCTGCAGAAAGAAGACGCAGTCACTCTAAGTGATTGCAGCTGTTCAGAAGCGGTGGCAGTCCAGGACCCAGAGGTGTCTTGGTGTTCCACGGCACAGGTTCTCAGTCCACCTGAAAGGGCAGCTTCCTCAGCCCCTCGCCACCCCCACAATTTGCAATCTAGATTCTAAACTGCACGTAGTCATGCCGAGCATTTTTTTCTGCGTTTGTCAAACTTTTGTAGCTAATTATCAGTTGGAGTCAGTGTAAGGGGACCTGCCTTCCTAGGCTGGAATTGATTAAAATGCCTGTGCTATCAGCCAGGGGGCTGTGGGGAGTGGGCTGTCGGTCCAGACGATGGTGTTTCTCCTTCTCCTCCAAGGAAAGCACCTTCAGGCTTTGGAACTCAGCATTAGTGACAGGAATGGCAGGGACTTGTGGGAAACACATGCTATCACTTCTGCTTTCAAGACAGAGCAGGATATTTCCTGGCAAGTCAGCAAGGAAGACTTGAGGGTGGCAGGGGAAGACAATACAGGGCCTAACAAATATCACAATGACCTAATGTGAAGAACAGTGACTTAAGACTGTATTCACTGCTCAGTGAGAGTCTAGCTTCTGTGAATGTGATGGCAGAGACACGGAGGGAGACAGACACAGCTTCTTCCTCAGTGTAACAAACATGTCATCACTGCAGTTTCTTGCCTCCATGGACCTGGCCAAGCCAACCCCCTTACCCCATCCTAAGGCGTGAATGACAGGAACGAGGACAGCACTCTTCACCCCTTTTGTGACCATCTGTTGCTTTGTGAATGTCAAGGACTATTCATTTCCATTGTCCAATCGAAAACCTTTCAGTTTACCTTCACTGATGTCTGACACTTTGTTTCTGCCTACCTTTTGTGTTTCTGTCTGTCCCTTGATCCACCTTAGCTCTCCAGATACTTCAAGTTGTTCTTTTCCAATTTCCACAATCAAATTTGTTTGTTTGCTTGCTTGTTTGGCTGGTTGATTGATTGGTTGTTCTGTGGCCTGTCACATGTGGGATGACTGCTGTATTTCATCTTCATTTCTTCTAAGTTTCTTTACTCACAGAAAGGCAAAAAGAAGTAATGTTACCAGTGGGATTGTGAAGGGGCAGCCACTTTAGAAATCAGAGATAACACAGAATTACCATTTGGCAACAATATTTCAACTTCTAGATATTTTACCAATGAGAAATTGAAAAAAATAAATGTGTGTTAACACCATCATTCATGCACATATGCAGAGAAAGATGACATCAGCCAAAAAGGAGAAACCACAGGATGAACGGACAAAGAAAACCTGATATGTCCATACAGGGGAGTTAAGTCATTCATAAAAAGGCACGGAATTTCAAGCCTGCTGCAGCATGAATGGACCTTGAAAACATGCAGAGCCTGGATGAGCACAGTCACATTATATGATTTCACTTACATAAAATGTCTAGAACTGGAAACCCTACAGAGACATAAAGTAGATTAGTGGTTTTGTAGGAATGGGGGAGACAGACTTGAGATTATAGCTAAGGGGTGAGGAGTTTCTCTTGGAGTGATAAAAATAGCTTGCAGTTGACTGTGATGCTTTAGAACTCTGCATCTATGCAGAAAACATTTAATTGGGGGCTGGGGATGGCTCCATGGTTAAGCGCATTGGCCCCTTCCAGAGGATTCAGGTTTATTTCCCAGTACCCACATGGTAGCTCACAACAATCTAACTCCAGTCTCAGGGGATCTAGGCAATGCAGGCATGTGGTGAACATGCATATGCATATAAGTATACATATACATATTCACAGATGGTATGTGGGTTGCTTATTAATAAGTCTCTTCCAAAACATCAGAAGGTGCTACCCCGATCTTTGAAAAAATAAAAGGTACCAACTCTATATTGAGCAAGATTGTTTGGAGTTGCTCTTCTTGAACTTTCTTTGGTTACATCCAAAGTTCCTTCCACTCCAAGAAGCAGAAACATCCATAAACAAAAACAGCATCGTGAGGGACAGAGAACCACAGGATTCCAGGATCACAATCAATGTACCATGGCTTTTACACATATACAGTTCTTCTGTGTTAGTAAACACCTTCTGAAGAAGGCATTCCTGTGAGCTGGTCTTGATGGTTGACGTTTCCAGGTGCTGACAGCTACTGTGTTACAATGCAAGGATTTAGACTGCCCCTGTTGTATCTGGAAATTTCCATTGTTATGTTTGGGGGAGTAGTGCAGGGGCATTGTATGGGCTGTCCCTGTTGTATCTGGAAAGTCCTATTGTTTAGTTTGGGGGAGTACTGGAGGGTCATTGGAGTTAGAATCTTTGTGGGGAGTGGCTAGGAGTCACTAATCTGCTTTGTGTCAATGAGTAGATTCCTTTTACTTGGGGACACTAAAGACAGGGTGGTGACTGTGAGACCTCATGCTTTGAGCCACAGGCTCCTTTCAAGTGTACTTGATTAAGACAAAGCCTAATTCTCTTTGGTACCAGAAAAATCATAAAATTTTACATGATGAAAGCATGTAAAGATTAGCTTTAAGTAAAAGATTGCTGCTGACTATGACTTAAGGAGAGGCTTTAGTCAAGCTGACAAGGTATGAACTTAATGATAACAAATTTGATTGTCAACTTGTCTGAGATTCGTAAGCTCACCTCTGGTTGTGTCTAAGGACATTTTCAGAGGGAATTATCAAAACTCTAAACAAAAGGGTGGGGAGGGGCAGACAATGGCGGGGGCGGAGGAACACAAAGATGGATTTAAAAGGCCTTAGCATCTTCAATTTACAAATGGATTTCAGAATTTGTGTGTGTGTGTTTCTTTTTTGTATTCACAGTTTTGCAAATACTTTTAAACCTTTAAGACTTTGAGTATGGATTTTAAAGCACACCCAGAATGTCTTTAACTGTGAGACTGTGAGCATAGTGTGCATAACAAACACCTAAAATATGACACAAAGACATTATGGACATTCTTCAGAGTGGCTGTTTAAAGATCCCTATAAGGACAGATGCCTTGAAACAGAAACCATGGGTCTATGAGAGTTAAGGTCATCATTGTATCTGTACTTCTTGCAGTCTATTCTTTGATTTCTGTCTAGGTAGCTCTAACTTGACACAAGGATCCCTATGCCTCTTGTTAAGACTCTTTCTTAACAAGAAAATAAGAATATTACCATCTTGGGTACTATCGTGGACACAGGTATGAATTCACTACCCAGAGTCACTTTCTTCTGGTTGAATGTCTCATTGCTTGGGACTGCTTCTATAAGAGACTTGGGCTGTAAGCTGTCACACTGCATGGAACAGTTTCATTCTAGATCATGCCATTACACACACACATGTATGAACATGAACACTCAGATACTCTACATGGGAATTTAAAGAGTGGCCATCTTGGTTCAACCAGAAACACCTTGGAAGATCGACTCTGGCTTGAAGGCTTCTGTGAAGTGAGTAAAACACTGGGCCAGCATCTCAGCTTAACTTTTCTTCAGGGGTTGGTCCCCCAAAGCACTGTTTGATAGGTATTGTACATGCAATAGCAGTCTCACGGTACAATTTCCAAAGATTATAACTTGTGATTCATATGTAGCCCAAGCTGTATGTGAATTTAAATCTTAGATATTTATGACTGAAATTGGGAATTTTGTACCCTAAAGTTATGATCTGAATGCCTAATATCCTTCATGGGATTTTGTATTTGAACATTTGGTCCTCAAATGGAGGTGCTGTTTTGAGAGATTTGGAATCTTTAGCATGAGATGCATGGCTGATGGATGGAAGCCACTAGGGCTGGTCCTTTGGGGGTTAAAAGTTGGCCTTGCCGAGAAGCCTCACCAGAAGCTGCAGCTGCTAACACTATAGACAGAGCCCCCGTGCTACCGTGTACTATGATGGACTGATACACCCAAAACCATGAGCTAAGTTAAGCATGCCTCCCTTAAGTTGCCTTCGTCAGATATTCTGTCACAGTGACAAGACAAGTAACAAATCCACCATTTTCCTCCATAATTTTTCTTTGATGTCTTAATCTTACAGCCTACTGTGAGACTCTGTCCATTGGACATGCCATACTGTTACCACCTTAGTTTGGGTTTTACTGCTGTGGAGAGACACTATAACCACAGCAACTCTTATAAAGGACAACATTTTACTGGGGCTGGCTTATAGTATCAGAGGTTGAGTCCCAATCATCATGGTAGAAAGTATGGTGCCAGGCAAACAGACATGGTTCTGGAGAAGGACTCAAGAGTTCTACATCTGGATCTGCAGACAGCAGGAAGTGAACTGGCTTGAGCTTCTAAGACCTCAAAGTCCACCCCTTAGTCACACATATCCTCCAACAAAGCCACACCTATTCCAAGGCCATACCTCCCAATAGTGCCACTCCCTATGGGAGCCATCTTCTTTCAAATCACCACACCATCTTAAGGACAGAAGCTGCCACAGGAAACCCTCCATATGATGAGGCCTCTTGGTAATGGCCTTCCTTTATAGAAGGAGGGGGTGGAGAGAATCAGCATAGCCTGGGATTTCATGGACCTGCTCCCTCTTGTGCTGGACATAAGTCTTCCAAAGCTAGATGCCATTTCAGGAGGTACCACTAGAGAAGCAGGAAGCTTTCAGAAGATGCTTACCCATGGCAGGGTGGAGCTTTTCTGTAGTTTGGCTGCTTTGAGGTCATCCACACTTCATTAATTAGTCCCTTGTTCCCACTCTTGTGAATAAGCCCAACAAACTCATTGGTTCACCAGGATGGACTTGGATGGAACTGTTTCTTTGGTCACTGGTACCCTATCTCAGTGAGTCTATTCACATCTCTCCAGGAAAAGGCACATGACAACATGGATAAACCTGTTCATGAGACTTCAAGCTCAGTGCTTTCCTATTTGCTGGGTACTAGAAATATTCCACAGGGACATGGGCTTTAAATAGGCAGAGAGAAAGCACTGTGATGATACAGTAAGAGTATAGCTCTGAGGGAAAACTGGAGCTCAGAGAGGGTATTCCTTAGTGTACTAGAGAGAACGACAGAACTGAGCAAGGTCACGGAAAGAATAGACTTGTCAGAGTAACATCGTACGTCATCCCAACAGTCTTTGGGAGAATCATAGCGCAGAGTTCTAGGGAGAAAGGGTGCATTCTCCTCTCTCTCTCTCTCTCTCTCTCTCTCTCTCTCTCTCTCTCTCTCTGCCTCTTGTGCATGTGTGTGTGTGTGTATGTGTGTGTGTGTGTGTGAGAGAGAGAGAGAGAGAGAGTGAGTATATGTGAGTGTGTTTGTGTGCATGTGTGTGTATGTGTCTGTGCATGTGTGTATTTCTGTGTTTTTATGTGTATGTGCTTTATCTCTGTATGTATGTAT
The DNA here is from genome assembly GCF_004785775.1 of Grammomys surdaster. Taxonomy (NCBI): domain Eukaryota; kingdom Metazoa; phylum Chordata; class Mammalia; order Rodentia; family Muridae; genus Grammomys; species Grammomys surdaster. The sequence continues at coordinate 625,909 of NW_021604716.1, read as the reverse complement.
GTGTGCACATCTTCATCTGTGTGTGTGTGCATGTGTGTATGCCTGTGTACATGTATGTTTGTGTGTGGGCTAGTGTGTATGTGTATATGTGTGAGTGTGCTTTGTGGTATGGGTTATGTGTGTGTGTGACTGTGTGTGTGTGTGTCTGCGTGCATGTGAAATGTATGACTGTATCTTTGTGTGTACATGTGTATATGTATGCGTATGCATCTCCATCTGTGTGTATGTGACTGTGTGTTTGTCTGTGTGCATGTGGAATGTGTGACTGTGTATCTTTGTGTGTACATGCGTTTATGTATGTGTATGAATCTCCATCTGTGTGTGTGCCTGAGTGTGTAAAAGTTAGTGTGCATGTGTGTGTTGTGTGCCTGTGAAGTGTGTATGTCTGGAGACAGTATTTGTAAGATGTAGTTGGACAGATATATGAATGGTAGTCCTTGTTAAAATGTTTCAGGCCCTAACTGCTCTGAACCCTCTCATTACCGCACAGGGGGTCAGTCCATAGAAGACTTCATCAGAGGCTCGGGGAGACTGCATCTGCTCGCTGCAGATTGGTGAACTCTATATCCTGCCTCGGTGTGGTTTGCCTCATTCCATTCTTACAGCATGACTCAGTATTTCCACACGTCTCCCAAAAGAACAATCCCATCCCCAAACACAGCAAGGGATGGAAGACTTCTCTGCATTTGTACAATGAAAGAGTTTCTATACGGCTGCAAAATCCAAAGGCTTCCTGTGTGGACAGAGTCAGAAATGAAGTGACATTTCAGGGCACACAGGACATTTCTCCCCAGATTCCACATTCCTCAGCCCTCTTTTTTGACAATTAGTAGAGTCCTCATCTTTCTCTCTCCCTGACTGTAGATCTTTCTTTAGGGATCAGGACCCTCCTCCCATTGCAGTCTGAATTTTCCCCTTTCTCACGGAGATCAATTAAGACCTGTTGTAACATTTTGATTATTATCTCTTACCTCAGAAAGACCTGTCAGTGTCGACATCTTTGCATGCCTTAAAAAGCATTTGGGAATAGCAATTATATAAATAAAACGTCAGTATGTGTTTGTAGCACATCTTTAAAATGTCCCCTGGGATCCAAAGTGAAGACAGGCAAGTTGAGGACAGTAACGCTCAACACATAGAGACCAATAAAGACAAATTACACCAGGGCATAAAATACATGTAAACCCCACTATGATACTGCTAAATGGAGAGAGACTTAACCTGACTCCTGGTGATTTCTTGTTGCACCCATAGATCAATGCATCTCTCAGCCTTCATCTGAGAAGGTTCTATTTGCAGTAGAAGGTGATTAACACAGAGACCACAGCTGGCCAAGGTGTAGAAAATAAGGAACTTCAAAATGATCATCCCCAAATCAAATACATAGCATACGCATACGCATACACACACACACACATATACATACATATATATATATATATATATATATGTATGTATGTATGTATATATATCTCCTGCATACACACAATGCCGAGGGAACACTGCAGAAGAAAAAATCTAAGAGCCAGAGAGGGTGGATGACTAGAAGAGCAGCCACATATATAAGAATTCCCAGCATTTGTGATAGTGTGCGCAAAATCTATGCAAGCCCAAGCCACACCAAGTCCCAGCATGGAGACAGGAGATGGACACACTGCCCCACCCCTCGCCATGGGGTCAGTGGCAGTTGTTAGCTGAGAGGAAAGGTTGTTTTCTCTATGGGTGTAGCCCTGGTTGTTGAAACATGCTCCAGTGAAAGACCATACATCTAAGAATATTTGGGGGCAGCACTAACTGGTCCTTGCAAGGTTTTGGTTTTGGTTTGTTTCAAAGGCATGAAGTTGAGTGAATAGGGACAGGGAGGTGGACCTGGGAAGAGCTGGGGTGGAGGGAGGTGAGCAGTGCTCAAAGCACAGTGGCTAAAATGCAAAGCCCTAAAAGAACAATGTCTGTGAAGATGTAAGATCGAGTCTTGGATACAGCACAAATGGGCGGCTGTGACTGTAACTGGGCAGGACCTAACAGACATTGGCATTAACCCAGATCATAGCATCATTAAAAAATGGAGGTGTTCCTCACTCAGATAGAACATTTGGCATTGTTTTTCTGAGTCCGTCTTGGGAAGATAAGTGACAACAGGGTGACTGAGTAACATGTTTCTACATGATCCTCTTGAGTGTCCCTATAAACCTGACTTTAAACATCTAGGTATGGCTTTAGAAAGACACCTCAGCAGTTAAGGGCACTGTCTGTTCTTGCAGTGGACCTGGCTTATTTCCAGCAACCATATGGCAACTGACAACCATTTGGGACTCCAGTCCCAGGAGATCTAACTATTTCTTCTGGTCCTCCATGGTCATAGCATGATGCACATGGTACTAGGACATACATCCAGTCAAACTGTAACATGCGTAAAATAAAAATAAGTAAAATTTCACACAAATTAAAAAGAGAATCCAAGGTGTGATAGCAGAGAGTGAAGTGGACACAAAGACACCAGGTCTCACAAATCCAAATGGGTATTGTCTCTTCTTTCAGTCCAGTTTCTGTTTGTACAACTGAATAGAGGCTTCTTAGGCTCTTGGCTGGAAAGTCCATGGACAGGGTGCTAGCGGCCTATAAGAACCTTCTTGCTGCATCAAGCATGGCAGAGCACAGAGCACCATATGACAAGATGGAACAGCCTCACTCCGTTCTTTCTCTTCCTATAATTGCTGTCATGGGGTGCTACCCTTAATACCTCTCTTCTCAGTGGCTCCACTTCCATATACATTAACAACACTGGGGACTGAGTTTCAGCCACAGTCTGGGAGGGGGCAGGCATCTAGATGATGATAACATGTCCTTGAATCACCATGAGCAATTTTCCTTATTTCTACACTGTTGCTTTTGTTAATTTTTTTTCCCTGAACTTTTGGTGTTTAGAGTCAGGATATGAGACACCCTACAGTCAGGTCTCGTTACTTGATGGTGACTTCTTAATTTTCCTCTGGACAACGTTAACCACCCTTTGCATCCAACTTACTTTCCAGACGCTGAGACCAGCGCCTCCACCTAGGAAAATAAATCGGGACTTAAACAGGATAAAGGTCCTCATCTTGTCATATGGTGCTCTGACATCATCTGTGGTCAGAGGAAGGGTTGCAAGCTGCCAGAGGCGCCTGTCATGGAAAGAGGCTGGACAGAGTCAGTCTTGCCTTACAGCTCTTTCCAGTTTCCTCAACACCACACACCATCAGATTTGTAACATCACCAGAGGTGACACTTCATTCCTGGGATGTGAGAAGCAGAAGGTTCACAGAGAGAATAAGAAGAGACATGGGGACCTGGAAATGAGCCTTGCTGGTAAGAGCGATTTGGTGTGTCCCTTACACGTGAAATGTGAGCACACAGCCAGATGAATACAGTTTGCTCAGTGATGTGTGAATAAATGGTGGGAAAAGCCCTAGGGATGCGTTGTTCGCTTACAAGAACAATAGATCAGTAGAAAAATAGACAGTAACTGAACTCCCACGCACTGATCACTGATCCTGTTGCTTCCACCTTGAATGCTGATCTGAGATCATTTGTCTTTTGTTAAGTTCACACAGACGTACTGATACCCATTGCTGTTTAAAGTACTGTGAAAACACTAAGTCACTTCATCCAGGTCACAGTCTCATGATGTCTGCATCGTTCTCTTCCACTTGATTTTACAGATTTAAAAAACGCGGGCATAAACCCTCAGTGTCTTGCTTTGAGTTACTCAGCTAATAATGGATTCAAGCTGCCTTTAGTTACCTTACTCTTCTGTCTTTTTAAATTCAACACTGAGAGCCATTCTAGAACTTGCTGATGCCATAGTTCTCATACTTTGGGATTTTTAGAATAGACATAGAGGTTTCCTGGATAGAACAATCAAAACAAAACAAAGCAAAACAAAACAAAACAAGAACCATAGTTTACCACAGCTTGAGAGAACTTGCTAGCTGCTAGCCTGGACAGTGCTAAGCACTTTTAAACATCTTATTCTATATTTCTATGAAGATCTTGGCACTATAAATAGTGCCAAGAGTTCTCATGCATCCTAGACCCCGTTCATGACTCCAGCCTCGGGAACAGAGGGCACGTACAGCACTGTTTGATTAAGTCATGACTCAGCATGTGCAAAGCCCGAGTCTTTAGCTCCCGTCTCTGATCCGCTCCTTCTTACTCTTTTCTCTCTGTAAGTAGTAATGAGCTTTCCTAGCATCCCAGATCTTAAGCTGAGTCTTCTTTTCTCCCACTCCATCTGACAGGAAATCCTGTCAGTGTCACCCTGTCTGAGCACTCAGCTGTCGTAGATCAATCTGCTCCAGGTTGCCACCAGCTCTGATCAGAAAAGGAGAAACAAAATGGTATGAGTGTGAGCGTATGTGAGTGTGTATGAGTGTCAGTGTGTGTGTGTGTGTATGCGTGTGTGAGCATGTGTGTGAGTGTATAAATGTGTGTGTATGAGTGAGTGAGTGTATGTTAGTACAGGTATGAGCATGAGAATGTGTGTGTGAGTATATGAGTGTGTGTGAGTGAGTGTATATGAGTGTGAGAGTATGTGAGTGTGTGAGTGTGTGTGTGAGTACATGTGAGTGTGTGACCATGTGTGTGAGTTTGTGTGTGAGTGTGTGTATATGTATGTGTGTATGAGTGAGTATATGTGGTTCATGTATGAGTGTGTGAGTGTATATGTGTGTGTATGTGTGTGTATATATAAGTGTGTGAGTGAGTGTGTGTGTGTGTGTGTGAGTGAGTGTGTGTGTGAGAGTGAGTGTGTATGTGTGAGAGTGTGTGTGAGTCTATGTGTGTGAGAGTGTGTGAGTGTGTAAATGCCTATGTGTATGTGTGTGAGAGTGTGTGTGAGTGTGAGTGTGTAAATGCCTGTGTGTGCATGAGTGTGTGTGAGTGTGAGTGTTTGTCCAAGTCTGTGTGTATGAACTTCTCCTTGGTCAGCTTAGTTCTCATCGCTACACACACCCTTCTATTAAGTACATCCATACTGGCTTTACCAGAAAGCAAAAACAGGGAGACGTTTTCACTCACTGAGGACACTTCCAGCTCAAACCTCTGCTTGGCGCTTTTGGTGGCTCCATAACAGGGATGAGCACATCCTGTGATGAGCCCGTCAAACACGTCCAAGGCATTCAAATCACAAACCTTGCTTCTCTTGAAGCTTGGCATCCCTCTGGAGCCCAGCATCCTGGGTTTCCTGTCCCCTTCCCCCTTTTTCTTCTTGCGGGATACCAACGAAGAGGAAGGGGATCCTATGGTTGAATCTTCTCCCCTTCTCTGAACTATAGGGGTTGACAAACCACAGATGGAAAGTGTGTCCTGCGGACCTGGGCATCACGGTGCACACATTGTTCATAGCTCTACAGCCTGGAAGAACTCCCTGAGTTACAGGCCAAGGTAATCCCACTGTGAATGTTTACTCTTGCTTTATTTCCACACAAATTCGTGTTTATACCTCATTTTACACAATGGTACTGATTCCTGGGAAATGCCAGCCTAAGACTCCTCTCTGGGCTCATAGGAGGTGGGAAAGCCATGGTATCTAAGCAGGAAATCAACAAGGGGCTACACCTCTACCTGTGCTTACTGACAGAACAGCCCACATTTGCCCTTCACAGAATTCTGTGCTGTTCCCATCTGAGTCTGCCAGCTTCAGAGGTTAAATCTTGAAGACTAAAGGAAAGCGGGGGCTGGAAGAATTTTGGAGAGAGTCCAGAACTGTCTGGGCAAGCCAACCCAAATAATTCAAGCCAGCAAAAAATGTGCTTAGACCTGAGCTGGCTGTCTAGACGGCTATGATTGCGCACAGGTAGCTGTATGACCTTGCACTTCATTTGGCCCGTGTTAAACTCGCTCAGAGGCACGTGTCAATGAATGGCTTGGTTTGGGTTCCCCAGAAATAGATGGGGAATGGAGAGTTTCTGTGAAACCAGTTTCCTTGAGATCCTGGGGTCTGCTGGCAGGGAAATGGGCAGTGTGAGACACAGGAGAGGAAAGGGGGTATACTGTTCAGCCAGTTCCCACCAGGGGTAATTGGAACTTTACCCTGGCATGTGGCTGTGGTCTGAATATGAAAGTTTCTTATAGACCTATGTATGTGCTTAGACGCTTGATTTCTAGCTAGTGGCACGATTGTGGGCTGGTCTGGCATCTTTAGTTAGGTAGGGTCTCACTGGAGGAAGAGGGCCATTGCAGGCTGGCCCTTGAGGTTTTATAGTCGGTTCCATTTTCTGCTTGTCCTTTGATTTCTGACTGTGGCTGCAATGTGACTAGAATCCACACCCTACACACACACTACTGCCCCATGCCTTCCCTACCATGATGGACTGTATCTCCTTGAACTGTAAGCCACAAAGACCCTGCCTTCTACAAGTTGCTTCCTGCTCAGTATTTTGTAACAAGAAAGCAACTAAGACAGTGACCATCCCAGAATCAAATCTAACAAGAGTGAATGAAAACTAAGGCTCTAGTGTTTCTTTTCTATCATTGGTGAAAGGCAGATTGAGAAGTCAGGTTTTCAGATCAAGATTTCATCCTCTTAGGCAGGGAACCTCAGGTATGAACAATGCAGAGCCTTCAGAACGCAGAGAAGAAAGTCCAAGGTCAGGTACTATCTATGTCTATAGCCAGCAAATGAAAATACCAAGTTCTCTAAGTCTATTTCTTGACCATTCACACTCAACCCTAGATTGTTGACTGACAGCCCTCGAGACATGGAGGCAGGAACCTTGCCAAATAATATACCTTGTTAAGAGTCTTTTCAAAATAATTCCCACATGTGTTGAATGCCTACTATGTGAAACTCACTGAAACAATCTCTTATCATCCTCACAACACTAGAACATAGAAATGATTAATATTATCCCGCCTATTGCATGGGTGAACTACTGAAATTCAGTGTCCAGGAGCTTACCCAAGATCACACAATGAATGAGTAGAAACGAAGATTTAGACTCAGGCTATCTGACTCCAGGGCTCATACCTTCCACTGGTGTCCACACACAGCCTGTGGCAAGGGTCCTTTGGGCAAGGTGTTGACTTTACCATCAAAACTGTGGGTTAATGATCAAGCCCAATGGTTTTTATGCTGAAAAGTGGTTTGTCTAGTTGCCTCTGCCTTATTTGAGGTTAACCTCATTGAGGAAGATGGAAGGAAAGAGGTTTGTGAGGAGCCATGGCCAGGCTCCCGTGTTGACTCTTATGTCATACTCAGAACTTAGGATTGGGACCCCCATGTTCAGAGGAACACCCAACTAAGTCCAAATAAAGTGACTTTCCCGTGTCTCACTTCCGGGGGTGAGATGGGTTGAGTTAGTGGGATGTAGGCTATCTGAGTGTTGCCTGTCAAAATGTAGACTGGAAGTCCCTCTTTCTGGTGCTGCCCCATTGTCCCCTGGGGTGGGAGGGTCGTGTTGAGCACACATGTTCTACCAAAGCACTTGAAGTATTTGATGGCATGTCATTGTTTTGCAAGTATGTTCTTTCCCACTGGAACTAACCATTAAACTCTGTAACTATAAACATAAAATGTGCTTAACAAATGCATCAAAATGATCAGCTAGTGAATGAAGATGGTACCCCTTCTTTTCTTAGGGGTTCTTTGGACCCAGAGAAGTCTAGATCCATCAGTTCTAGGCCATGACTACCATAGCCATGTAGTCTAGAGTCCTAGGACACATCCTACCAACCAGTAGGGCTCCTGGGACTAGCCTGGGGCTCCCACCCTCCTGCTTCCTACATTAATCAGCTTTTTCTCCTCTTTGACCCATGGCAAACCTTACCTTGCTTTTTCCTGTTCCTTTAAGGCCCAGCATTGTAACTAAAGCTTCTCTGAGCAGTCTATTCCTGCAATAGAGCAGTGGCCAGTTGGAGTTGAATGCATTGCCTTTGCCTGGGAACTGATCTTTTAACAAGGAACTGCCAAACATCCAATGCCTTAGCTCATCAGGATAATAAATATAATAACTAATAATTACTTAGTCGCTACTTTATGCCAGACACTATTTTCAGAGTTTTACAAGGTTAAGCCTCACACTCATTCTATGATGTAAGTTATTATACTAGACTCACAAACTTTCATCTGATATCTTCCCACCAGCCTTTCTCTGGTGCCTGAAATCTCAGAATGGGCTGATCCCCAGTTGGAACCTCCGGGACAGTGCCTGGCTGATGCTTGTCTTTCTCAAAAGTACTGTGGTCCTGGAAAAAGCAGAAAGACTCAGGAGATGTCCTGAGGGCAGGGAAGGTGATCTATCAATGTGACATCACACCAGCTATAGCTGTGGACCCTGGAGCCCAGTCTCACAGAGATACTGTGAAGTGAATCAGAGCCATGGTTCAGGGTTTCTTACTCCACAGTGAAAGAAGTGGACATTCCTATTTTTTTTTGAGTTATTTCCTCAATACCATGGCAAAATGCATGGCAAAACCAACTTAAGGAAGGGAGGATTTGGCTGCTCTGTAATGACTGCAGGGATTTCTTGCAATCCTTACGACTTCTCATGCGGGACAATGCAGGCTTAGCTAATCTAGTGAATCTGACTTATCCCATAGCTAGAAGAAACAGCTTTGGGAGAATCTTCAGGTTTCTAGTTGCTGAACCTCCATGACGATGCAGCCCAACATTCCTCTAAATCTTCCATCACGGAATGCCAGGAGCTTGGCAACAGTGTCAGGAAAGGCAAAAAGGCCGAGAGGGCAGAGGTCATCAGTCCTTTTGTCTTCTCACCAGTGAATTTCACCATGACTCTCACCTTGCTAACACAAGCCCAATGGAAACCATGTGAAGAGCTTGCCTGGACTGATGTCTCCTGACTTACATTTGAAACTCAGCCAATGCAAAGCTTGCCCCTCCCTTCCCAATTTCTGTCATGAGCTGGGTGCTCAATATTTTATCAAACTTTATTTTTTTGTGTTATTTTAAGTCTTATGCAAAAAATTTTTTTAAAAGATGCTCTGTACAGGATTTGGAGAGAAAAATGTTCTGTTTCTGTTTCCAAAATGATTTCTTAGTTTTGATATCACATAGTTCCAAGTCCCAAGAATCACATGACCTCACTTCTCTTCCATGAGGGCTGCTTGTGTTGGTTTTTATATAACATGTGAAATCAGAAAAGAGCTTTATCTCTATTAACTACAAGAATGGGAGCTTCCAGAGGGCCTAGGGCAGGAAGCTACTTCAATATAATTCTCTCTGGAAAGATCTGTCCCCCACCTTCTTTTCTTCCTCTTTTTCCTCCTTCTTCCCTTCTCCCCTCCTTCCCTCCTCCTCTCCTCCTCCTTCCCTCCTCTTCCTCCCCTTCTCTTTCCCTTCTCCTCCTCCTCCTCCCTGTCTACTTTTCCTCTTCTCTCCTCCTATTTTCTTTTTCTCTTCTTTCTTTGGTTTCCAAGCATTGTAGGAGATGGAGGGGGAAAGATATAGCATGTTTTGAATTCCAAGACCATTGTTCAGAGAGAATTGAGAAGTTGCTCAAAAGAAGATCCAAGAACATTGCCTATAGCTTTGAAAAAGAGCATGAGTAGGTTTGGGGTGATCTTGACAGGAAATCCAGGGCAGGAAGACAATGGTTCCCTTACCTGGGCACTGTTGCCTCCACCTGACCCCTTTGAGTTGCTGGGGCAACTGATCTTAGCAAAAGGACCCAGCTCTCCACCTTGGGGACAGGACTGAGGAAAGTAGACTGCAGATTATAAATGTCACACTGGGATGAAAATCAAAGGGAAGGCACACTTAGCAAAGACACTTCTAACGGAGTTAAGGTTTTGGAATATCCCATCAGACAAGAAGCTTGGACAAGCAAAGCTTTCCCCTCAGCAGAAGTAACAGGAAGAACATGGAAGGAGGAAACTGTAAATATGAGCTACGATGGCATGACCTGGTGACTATAGCAACCGTGAGTGTTTGCTCTTTTCTTTGATGGATCTGGTAGACTATATATATGTAAATGCATGTATACATCATTTGTTTTTCTATCTTTTTCTTCTGTTTCTAGTCATCTGCTGTGTAATATAAAATGTGGTTAATATGTGGCATTTGACATATTGATGTTTAACTTATTGGATCTTAAAGGGGGTGACACTAGGTAGCAGTGACACCCTCAAGACGGGTAGACTGACACCTGTGCGCTGTCTAGGAGGCTAGGCTGATCTTGTTTGAAAGCCACATTATGGTAGACACAAGCATGATTTTTTTCATGTCTTTATTTAGAACTTAAACACAGAAAGGAAAACTGTACCTTGTTGAGGCTGGAAAGATGGCTCAGTGATTAAGAGTGCTTTTGCAGAGGATCACAGTTCAATTTCCAGGTCCTACATGAGGCCTCCAAACTCCAGATCCAGTGCTAAACAAATATCCCGGATGAGTCAGAGTTTGCCCTTCATCCCAGCTCTTCTTTGCTCTGTGTCTGGTCTTATTCTTGAGTACTAACCTGGCGAATAGCCAGACTTTCATCCACAGACTCAGAGGCCAGTAGCTACCCAAGGCATCAGCTTTCTGTAGATCCCTGGATGACTAGGAACCCTACTTCTATCTGTCCATCACAAAAACTCAATGAATGAATGAATGTCTCTGTCTTAGAAGGAATGGGTAGTAGCTCTTCCCTTATTCCTAGTACCCCTCACCTCCCATTCCTTCTGATTCCTACTTTCTTGCAAATTTGTAAAATGGCTAATCCCTGTAATTTCCTTCTGGCTTTGTTCTCTTAATTACCTCCTCCCACACTAATATAACCCACAATGTGGATAAAATTACAAAATCATTATGCTAGAATCAGTCACCCGTGGCTTTGAGAAAACGTGAGTAGGTTCCTGGGTCTGCAGAGCAAGGGTACAGGTGTCAGCCGTGGGAATGTAGAGCACAGCAACCTTCCACGGTGGCTGGAAGAGGAGACAGAAATAAGCAGAATCCTTCAGGGCTTTATTTTAAAAAGCTGCTTCTCTTAACCATTGTTCTCACTAAAGCTTCCAGTATTTACCCTTCTGGTTGGGATTTTTTAGCATTCTAAAGGATGCAAATTATGTGTAGTATTTGCAAAGCAGAGACGTTATCTGGCAGCTAAGACATGAGTTTCATGACTAGCCATCCAAGAACCTTAAGGAAAGTCAGAAGTGGACTGTGAACTTGGTCCCTTCTGGATGGCCACAAGTGACCTCTGACCCTTCATGCTGTAGCCTTTCCAGCCTTGGCTTGGTTTGGTCTGGTTGGCAGATATGCAATCGCAAAGCTATGTGATTCTCCTTCCCTGCTGGCTGACTTTCATCTCTATACTCAAAAACTAGCTGGCCTGTTTTACAGCATGCTTTGCCATTGTCAAAGGACATGAACTCCATACCAAAGGTATAGACGCCAACTTGTAAAGGCAAAGCCTGGCTAGGTTTCCAAGCCTTCCCAGACTACACACATATACTATGTCTTCAGGTTGTACATGTTCTCTGAGCATCAATGATACAGTTTGCTTTTAGCATAAGGACAGAAAAGCAATGATAGAAATTCTGTGTTTAGCTACAAATAGTCTTGAACACACAGCTTTTCTCTTTACTATCAGAGTCAGCCTTGTAGATGGGCAGGGAGGTCAAAGAGCAATTAATTATTGATAAAATTTCTGAAAATAGGTCCCTATATTATAGTTTTTCTCTGCCACTGTTCCATCCTCCTAATGTCACATCTGCATGTTCTTGAAAACCATGACTCAAAAAATTGGCTTCTTGGTGAGCTAGAGGTCAGACAGAAGCTGATACACACAAGATTAGCTGGGATTCTCTAATGGAAAAGAGTCAATAGAATGAATACGTAGCACAAAACAGACCTCTTATATTGGCTCACATGATTTGCGCTGGGTAGTCCAACAAGGGCCACCTATATGAAGGAGTGGCTGAGAACCCAGTGGTGGCTCAGGCCAAATCTCCAGACACTGGAGAAGGTGGCTTCCCAAAGAGAAATCAGGATGCTCTCTTCTGATCCTAAGGTCTCCATAAAGCATTTCTCCATGTCTAGAACAAAACCTAACATAGTCCAAGGTCAAAGTCCTCATGTCAGGGTCCTGTGCATCTCTCTTCTGCTACCTCAGCATAGGTATTAGTTAGGCGTCTCACTGCTATAGAAAAATACTTGACAAAAGCATCTTAATCAAGGAAGGAAGGCTTTATCCTGGGTTCCTGGGACACAGTCCATCATGTCAGGGAGATACAGCAGCAGGAACAGGAGGTGGCTGGTCGCATTGCGTTCAGTTAGGAACCAAAGTCTTTGTACTCAGCCTCTTTCACCCTTTATTCAGCCCACGGTATGGTACCACCCACATTTAGGGTAGTCTTGTTACTTGCTTTAACCTAATCTAGAAAACCTTTTAAACCTAGGCCCAGAGATTTGTTTCTATGGTGATGTTAAATTCTATCAAGTCGATGCCAAGATTATCTACCCCAGCATCCTTAATTTGTATGGGTTCATCCAGACTCAGAGGCTTTCCCTAACTTCCAAAAAACCCAGCTATTCACAATCCGACATGCACCGTACTAAGGAAGCCAAACAATGTTGGGGTAAATTTTTCCAGACAGCTCTCTGGATCTAGAATTCAGCTAAAAGGCGCCTGAAAAGTAATATTATCTAAGTAGAAAAAAATCACTCTTAGGAGGTTTCCCTAGGCTGTTTAATTTCTTTGCTGACAACAACTGCTCAAATCTTATACCAAATCCCTCCTCTCCAGCCAAATGCATCCTTTGGCCCAAATCTGTATGTAGTTTCTCTGATGCAGAACAGCTTCTACAGCCAAGCCAATGAGTCAGTTTTCAAGTCTTTTAAAATCCAAATAGATGTGCTTCCAGAAGCCTCCAACAACACCCTAAGGATGTGCAAATGAGTCTGAATATTCAGGTAAGCATCCGCTAGAGGGGATATACATAGAGATATGATTCTACGCATTTGTCCTGTCTCCATTTTAGCTCAGACACATGAAGGAGAAGGAGGATCCTGTAGAGATGGTTCTTCAGTCCCTCCCCAAGAGCACCAACAAAGCTCTCATTCACTTAGAAAAGAAAATAAACTTGCATAAACACCATACTGAATGGTAATATGTGGACAGAGAGACAAGGGGCAGGTTTAGTCTAGTTGTTGGTCATCATCATCATCTTCATTATTTTGCTTTTGTATGTGTCATATACATGTGTTCATGGGTGTGTGGACACATGTGTATGGATGTGCACAAGTGCACTTGTATGTACATATGTATGGAGCTTAGAGGTTGACGTCACTATCTTCCTCCATCTTTCCTCACTATTTACTGAAGCAAGGTCTCCTGTCTACCAATTCTGCTAGATTATCCACTAGCTTGTCCCTGAGATTTCTCTGTCCTGACCTCCCCCAAGTATTGTGATATAGGCAGGCTTCCATGCTCACCCAGTGGTTATGTAAGTGCCGGAGATTTTAACTGTAGTTGTTACATCTGTGTCCCAAAGTGCTTTGCCTCCTGTGGTGTCAGTTTTATAAATCACTGCCTGAGTACTGTGAGCAGCCAGTCAGCCCTCCTCCCAAACACAAGTCCCCTCCTGCTTGCTGCAGTAAGCACACCTCTCGTTGCTACAGCACAGAGCTAGCTGTAAGCAAGCTCATCTGAGGGCAGCTCAGATGACAATGTGTATTGTCTCAGCGACTTGTATACCCCATTGAGACTAGGGGACCCTGCCATGCTAGAGAGAGTCAGAACGCATCTGAAAACACCCAGCCTGTCTGGCTGGCTGTCACTCTGCTTCTCCCTGCAATGTCTTGTGCTTGTGCCAGCGAGGTCACATTGAAACCATATGTCGGACGAACAGAGGTCGTGTGTATAGATAACACCACCATCCTCAGCCATTAGGCAAGGCTTAGTGAACGACAAAGGAGTTCCAGTTCTTCCTTTCTCAGCAGCTTCGCGCTGCAGGCTCCATCCCCATCTGTCCCTACCATGAAGACACTTGTTCACACCCAGCCTGCTTCCTGCCTGGATCCCTGCCACCTTGTGCTGTCTGACTTCCTGTCCCCTGTCTGCTGACTCTCTAACAGTGCCAAAGAGGCAGGGATAGCTCCTTTCAACTCCATGCAGAACAGTCCAAGTTCTGTAGCCCCAGTCTTTTTGTGGAGGGAGGTGGGGGGGTCTCCTCCAAAATTGTCTTCTAATTGAAAGTTGCTTTCCCAGATCTTAAAATTTGTTTTCTTTCTTCCTAACATTTCCTGCTGAAAACAAATGCCCAAAGCCACTGCTTCACCTCCCCGATTTCCCCCCTTGCCGGTTAACATAAATCAATGTGCTCTGGTTCTCAAAACTAAAAGCCACATATAATTAAAACTCCAGCACAGCAAAAAAAGAAAATGACTTTGAGGTTTGGCACCAAGTCTTGGGAGATTAACACAGAAGGATGCACTCACCCTGCACACCCCTGCAGGGGATTGCTGCCATTCAGAAACACACCTCAGTACTGAATGTTCTGATCTTTGCTCAAAAGCCATGCAGACATCTTGCTTTGCCCTCCTAAACACACACACACACGCACATGCACACGCACACAGAGCTTTCCCTTTCCTGAACCTGGACCCAAATTCCTTTCTTTCTGACCATCTGGTCTCCTCATTTTAACTTGGCCAAGCACTGCTAGGCAAGTCCCCCCTCCCACTGTGAGGGTACAAAGGAAGAAAAGAGGACTCGAAATGGGCCCAATCTAGTCCCAGACTTCAATTCTATGCTACTTAATGTGCAATAAACCATCAAAGTGATGGATTCAGGATACGTGCCCTAAGCCACACTTGTTCAAAACTAAAGGCAGAGAAGAACGAATTGAGAATAAATAGTCCTAGTGCTTTGGGCGAAAGTGACTGGAAATTGTTCCCCCCCCCCCCCCCCCCCATCCCCAGTTATGGCTGGCAGCTCTTGCTTTATTCTTCAGCTAACAGACCAGCGCTGACTAGAAGCTCAACAAACCCCAGTCACCTGTATGAAGCCCTTTTAGGCTTGATATCAAGTGCTTTCTCTCCCCTGTTTTGGAATAGAGACAGAGTAAGAACATACTCAGCCTGTCGTTGACCTCTAGGAGCATGCGCAATGTGCTTGCCAGTGTTTGAATTTTCCACAGCTTTAAACAGGAGACAGCAGATGAAGTCCCCAAAGTCATCAAACATCTGATGGTAAAAGGCAAATGTTAACCAAGAGTATCCCCAGTGGAGTAGGACACAACAGCAGCCAACAAAAGGGTATTAGGTAAGGGGTGCAAAGTCCCAAGGGAGGGGACTACTCTTTCTGTAGGATTGTCCCTGCTAACATAATATTTCACCCTTTAGCTATAATAGGCTAAGGGCTGAGATTAAAACACCCAGAGGCGTAGCCTGAAGAAGGCAGAGTAATCCAGGAAGGATGGTAAGAAATGAGGTCCTGCATGGCAGACATAACACAGTTTTAAGCAGTGTAGATTAGAATCTACTTATATTTTGAAAGGTTGCTCTGGCAGAGAGGGTTTGTGTTTCCTCATATTCATTTCTTTCCTCTTCCTTATAATAGAAAACCCACACTTTCAGCTGGCTGCATGGCATCATTAAAAACTCCCTGTCCCAGATCATCACGCAGGCAGGCATAAGCCATGCGACTAAGTTTAGCCAATGGTATGTGCTCCAAAAAATTCATTGCAACTTTTGATATTTTCCTTCCTTGTTTTTGCCATCCCTCTTCAACCTGGAATGCAGACATGATGTCTGGATCTTTACCTGTTATAGTGGATTATGAAAACAAGGGCCATCCCCCTCCCCCTAGATTGGATGGGAAGAAGCTTGGACCAGAGGTCCTTGGGAGACTCATGCCAGCCCATTAAAGCTGTCTCCAGGCAGTTATCTCTGTTTCTGGTGGTTAAATGGAATCCTAATTGGTATAATCTTCCTGGCTATCATTTAAAGAATAAACTATAGGGATAGCAAAGGCAAAAATAGGGTTAACCTCCAATTTGTGACTAAGAACACCAAAGGTTGAAAAAGTTAAACGAAGCACATTAGGATTGTAGCTTCAAATACTGGCATGTCTATACTTAAACCCTGCCTCTTAGACATTCTGAATGTGTGATTTCTTAGCCTGTCTGCCTGGCTTGCCCTTGGGTGGGACATCAATGCCAGCAACACATGCCACCAATGACTGTGCATGCCTGAAATGTGCTCTGGGAAGACAGCGTTGCCTGCACAGAGTCGCAGCCATCCATCTGCGGGACCGCCTTCCTTTCCCCCTTCTCTATACCCACTCTACTACCCCACCATTGCAGAAAATGTGTGCCTTTCCATCTGGAGTGGATGGTGGGTATTGTGCTCCTTTGAAGGAAACTGCTCCGTTGGGGAGGAGGGAAGACTGAAAAAAACTTTAAATCCATGAATGAAATTCCAAGTCGCTGGGTCTGCATCAAAGAGTAAGATGTGCAGAGCAGCCTGGAGTCCTGAGAGACCTCAGGCAACGAGGTGGGCGATGCCTGCTCCAGGTGCCACATGGGGATGAAGATGCTCAGGCTACAAGATGTCTCTGAGTGTGACTTTCTCTTTTCCTCTTTGCTTTTTCTTCCAAAATGAAAGTACAGAGCACAAGTCTTCGTTAATCACTTAGTTTTCAGACTATTTTTCCTTGGGATGACTCAACATTTGTACTGCCCTGGTAGGATGCTCAGCCACCGTGAAGACAGAATTTCTAAGCGTGAATGGTGGTATGTGTGTCAGCAATGTGTGAGTGGTGTGTATGTGTGTATGTGTGTGGCATGTGTGTGTTGTGCTTTTGTAGTGTATGTGTATGCTGTGTGTGTGGTGCATGTTGCATGTGCACATAATGCACACACAGTGTGTGTGTGGTCTGTATGTATGCGATGTGTGTGCATGATGTGATAAAGTATATATTATGTGTTATGCACATGATGTATATATGGGTGTGTGATATGGTATATGTCAGATGTATGTGTGGTATGTGTAGGGTGCGTGCGTGACGTGTGTATATAAGATATGGGGGGTGTCCACGGTGCCAATGTTTATGGTGGGGGAGGTACTCTGCCTTCCAACCCTTTGGTCTCTCTTGCTGTTCTGCGTTGTTTATTTGAGCTCGGCTTTGGAATGCAAAGCAGCAGTCTGTGGTCCATGTTTCCTTTCTGGTAGCAGATTCTCTTCCTGATTATGCTTTGCTCTGGCTAATATTAAAATGAATTGGCTTCCTCTGACAACAATAAGTGTAATGATAACAGGAAACGGCCCAGAATCACCCAATAATAAAAATAGAGCAGGATGGGAAGCAACCAGACCCGGGGACACTGTGCTGACAGACTTTCCACTCTACCTCACCCTTCAGCCCATCTGTCCCCTGGTTCAGAAGCTAAGAACTGACTCGAAAAACTGCAACCCCTGTTGGTGAGGCTGCTGGGAGCCTGAAAATATCCAGCTTTTTTTCCTTCTTCTTTTATTAGGAACTCATAAGACACTAAGTACCAAAACTTCTCAAAGAGCAACTATATTCTGCACAATAGCATTTGCCTTATCAGGAGTGTTGCTTTAACTGAGCTAACGCACACTCTGCACTGGCTTGGCCACAATTCTCTGACCTAGTGACCTATTTGATTTGTCCCTAGAACTTGTGTCCCTCCTTACTCTCCACTTCAGAACTTCACAATTGAGGTGGCAGGCACAGAAACCTCTCTAGGTTTTAGCTCTTACGGTGTCTTCTCCTAGGTCCCCGGCTTCAGTCTTTGTTCTGATCCCTGGCTGCTTAGGCTGTGATGCTTCTCCTCACCACAGTCCAGGATGTACACTAGCATCAGTTTAGAACATGGATGACTTTGACTCTGCAGAGCTGATAATCACGGCCTTAACTTTGCCCCAAGTGGGTACATTCAACAGAAAGGAAAAGAGGGTGTCTCTTTCCCAAAGCCCCTTCCTCGCCGTTTGCACAAACATGGGACATCTGTGACCTCATTTCCATGACATGCAGACACTCAGACCAGTCCATGCATAGCTCCCATCATTAATAATGGAAGATCAGAAGCAGAGAGATCCAACAAAGTGTGGGGAATTGTCAAACCACCAGGGACTCGTGCCATTGTGAGTGGGTGAAGTCTAGCAACTAGAATTAAGTCAGGCATGGGTGTGCATAAAGCTTTTAATTTTTACCTGTGTGTGTGTGTGTGTGTGTGTGTGTGTGTGTGCATGCCTCTGTGTTTAATGGGAGACAGGAACACAGGGCCAAAGTCAGAGTTCAAAGTGAGCCAGTATGAGCATGCCTGGTTGGCCTATTTATCCAGTAGTCTTGGCACACTCAATGAGTATGTTTGATTAATGACAATCGCCCACAGGGTCACCCACAGTACTGAAACTGAGCCCAATAAGGGTCATCCCTGAATGTACAGGCTTGTTATTATGTGAGCCATCTGCTCCTGTCTCTGTGGCCAATTAGGTCATCATAGACTCAGTCAGCAAGTATGGGTAGAGGAGAGGTGCCCCTGAGAGGAGGCATTAACACCTTCACCACTGCCTATAAATCAGGGTCGCCTTGCTTGTCTGAGACCATCTGAGCAAACACTCCCTCCAGGTTTCCAGCTAGGGACCTTTCTCTTACTGGAATGAGACATAGCCATGGTGACTGTCCAAACAACCTGGCACCTGCAGTCAAGGAGAACTTCAGGGCAAAGATAATGTGATCTGGGGAAAGTCTTGTGCCAAAACTTGTGTGTATAAGTGTGTGTGTGCATGCACACATGCATGTATGTGTATCTGGTTTTGTCTGTGTGTATGTCTGTACGTATGTGCATATGTGTTTCCTTCCTAAAAAACACATGTGTATATGTTTGTATCTACGTATGTATGTGTGTGCATGTGTGTGTATGTAAGTGTGTGCATGTGTGGGGAGTGTGTGTATGTGTATGTATGTGTGTACATGTGGGGGTGTACAAATATGTATGTTTTCTTCCTAAGAGAAAAACACACATGTGTATCTCTTTGTATCTGTAGATGTATGTATGTGCATGTGTGTATGCATATGTACACATGGAGAGTATGTGCATGTGTGTGTGTCTCCGTGTACATATGCGTGTGCATGTGTGTATGCATGTGGGTGCATGTGGGATGTGTGTGTTTTCCTTCCTAAGGTTTGTTATTCAGATAACAAGGGGGAAGACAATGAAGATGCATTGTAGAGTTACAATCCCGTGAGTTTACAGAGACACTTTCCTCTGAACTCTTATTTATGTTCATAGAGGTGGCACTCTCCCGACATTGGAGCACTTGCTTGCTTTGCCACTCTCCAGACACCCTGCCCCCCTCAGACATACTCAGGCAACATCCCAGCTCATGTTCTCTGCACCTGATGCCCTCTCTCATAGAATGTTCTCCACATGGGGCCGCTAAGCACCAGCATTCTCTCTTGAATCTGGGCATTGTTCAAGTGCCATGACCTTGGACAGCCTGCTGACAGAAAGGTAAGTGGTCTCAACTGTCAACTCCATGAGATCTAGAATGACCTGGGGGACACGGCTCTAGGCTCCCTGTCTCTGCCTCCCTCTGAGGGTTTTATGCATTTCTGCTCCTGGCTGCAGCTCTCTGCTTCCTCTCTGTTATGGTGGTATGACAAGCCACATCATGTTCCCACTACCACAAATCAAGTGATCCAGCCACTGAGCCTCCCCACCATGCTGAACTGTGTTCCCTTAAACTGTGAGCTAAAACAAATTCTTCCTCCCCTAAGCTGTTGCTATCACCAGGTCTAGAAAAGTCACTAATGTATCACCAGACCTTTCTAAGAAGACTATGTCACAGGGACTTCTGAGTACGACTCTGTGTCCTGTGATGTCACCTGTGAAGGAGAAGATTTGGAATAAGATAGAAACAGGTTCTATTCCAAAGAGAGAAAGAGACGTAAGGTGGGGAAATTCACAGAGGAGGCAATATAAAAGAGCTGAAAAGCACAGACAGACAGGTGAGATGTCAAAAAGAAGTTAGCCAAGCCAAATTCAGCTTGAGCTGCATGGCTTCCTGGCAGGGAGAGGGGAACTGTGTTTCATCGAAGGGAGCCAAGTACCCCCTAGTGACGAGAGCCTGGCAGGGCTACCCTCAAAGCAAGCCCACAACCCTCATGAGATCAAATCCTGTTGCTAACCATGGTGAACAGATGGGTCAGTAGTGGAGAGAAACCTCACGCTATCACTCAGTACAGCCGCAGAGCTCAGCGGCACCATCTTGAGAGAGAACCTGCTGTTTGGAGCCTAGCTGCTCCGGGGACCTGCGAAGGCAAAGAGACCACCGTTAGGGATCTTGACCACAACCTGCCACAGTCTGAGGGTGAGACAGCTTTGGGCGGCTTGGGGGGTGAGGACCAAATACTGACACACGAAAATGCTACTTGGTTCAAGTAGTAAAGTGCACAGGAAAAGATGATCTTCCCCCAGATGGCCACAGAAAGAACTCTTCTACTGAAAGTAACTTTGGAGCTTGCTCTGCATAAGCCTGAGGTCACCATGGAGACGAAGGTTAGAAGCACCTGTCTGCAGTCCACTGCTGTAGAACACAAGAACTCGGAAGTGCTCATGGAACACCTGACAGCTCCACTTGGGACAGGGGATTTGGAAAGTACAAAGACAGGTGCTGCATCCCATCCCCGCCACCCTGAGCCCCAACTCTTATAGATCACAGAGTTGTGGCTGCTTCTTCAACTCCCAGCAGGCTTGGGAAACACCCTTGAGCTAGAGCACTAGCTAACCTAAAGGGCAGTTTTCCTTCTGGGGAAACCAGCAGGACAGAGGCATTGTCTGTCTCAGAGACTGGAAAGGGAAGTGTGGCCATCAGGGACACCCATGTGCAAAAGGAGGGTGCTACTAAAGAGAAGAGAACTCCAGCGAACACCAGGCACCTGACCAGCAGCACAAGCCCAACACAAGCACAAGCCTGAGAAAGACAGTCCACACCCTCAACACCTCCCCTAACCCCCAACCTTCAGCCTATGCACATAACTGGCGGTCTCCAATAGTCAAGGGCCTAAAAAGAAGCTGTTTAGTGCTTTATCTGGGCTTTGTTTGGGTTTTACTTCTTTGCTACTTCCCCCCTTCCTAACTTTTAATAATTGCACTTTTCATATTATTTTTACTTTATCATATTTTAGGACTTTTAACATTTTTCCCTTTTATTTCTCATCCACACAGTCCTTGTGCTCAGTGATGCTTGCTGCTGAGGGATCTTTGTCTGTTTCTACCTTGTTCCCCTTCTCCTCGCCCCTCGCCCAGCTTTTTTATACTACACTTTTAGCAATATTTTAACTTTATCTTTTTTTGGTGTTTTTAACTTAATTTAATTGATTTTAATCCTTTTTTATTCCCCTTCTTACACTTATTTAAGTTTAGCTACACATCTCATTAGGAAATGTTCCTCTTTTTTATTACCTTTTTGCTTTTTTAATTCCTTCCCACCTTTATAACGTTTTCTTTACTCCTTTTCTTCTTCTTCCTTTCTTGTTTGACCCCGCTTCCCTTGTTTTCCCCAATCCCCTGCCTCCATCTTTTGTCTCACTCATTAGCTAACTCCATGTGGACCCTAAATAATTTCTACCTTTCGAGCACATCTGTATTAGTTGGTCTGCTTTCTTTTCTATGGCCGTGTAATACATTTAACTGTGGTTCTGGGTCCTACATGAACCAACACCTTGCTGTTACATCGATCTGTTCTCTCCTCTCTGAATACTGACCGAGCCTGAGGAACAGGAGTCTATCTAGGAAGATCCCTCATCTAAGGCTGCTATAGATATCCAAACCAACAGATACACAGATCACAGCCTAGACACAAAGGAGGCATGAGAAAGCAAGAGTCAGAGGCCCCAACGACCAGTCCTTGGGCTTAGTGGCAGTGAAAGTCCTGCTTACACAGAACCCACTGGTTTACTTTTGAATAACATTATGTAAGAAAGCAATGCCAGGAGGCAACAGAAAAAAAAATGAACTTCCAGCTCCTGGAACTATGGAAAACACATTTCTGTGGTTTAACCTGTGGCCAGTCTGTGGCACTCTGTTAATGCAGCCCTGTATAGTTACTTATTTTACTAGTGTGCTAAGTAGTACAATGATACTAAAGTATCCTTTAAAATGTATTTACAAATTGATAAAAATATTTTTGCTACATATCAAAGATTGAAATTTTCTATAGGGACATCTCTGAAATAAAAATGGACTTCATTAAATATGTACGAATCAATAATGAACTATGTATTTAAATATGTCTCTGATAAGCCAAGAGTGTTGACATATGCCTCTAATTCTAGCCCCAGGGATGCAGAGACCAAGAGTTCTCAGGCATCCTCAGCTACTCGGTGACTAGAGCCCAACTTGAGCAGAGTCAAATTCTAATACAAAGAAACAAATCACAATTTTAATATAGAGCAGTCAAACAAATCAGTATAGAGCAGTCAAACAAATCAGTATAGAGCAGTCAAACAAATCTGTATGGATGCAACACTCCTCACGGTCAAAGGAGAATTTCATCTCCTGAATCAAGGATTGGAAAGCTCTTTCTTAAACGTTTAGAGATGAAATATTCTCAGTTTTGTAGGCCAAACACTGTTCCAGCTTCCTAGCTGTACCTCTGTATAGTAAAAGCAGCCTTAGATAGACAGGTAAACAGTGAGCATGGGTGTATTCAAATCAGTTTACTTATAAAAATAAGACACACTCTGCACTTGGTGCAGGGCTGGAGTTTGCTGAGATTTGCCATAAACATAACACTAGAAGCACATTTGACCACTTCTGCAGGCCACACCCCAGGGCATGTTTACAAATGGGGACCACTTCTGCAGGCCACACCCCAGGACATGTTTACAAATGGGGTCTTGGGCTCTTCATGTATAGAATGAGATCTAAATAAGCTCCTGGAATAAACAGAATGTGAATCCATCCACTGCAGATGGCTCTATTGAGAATATACAGCAGTGTGTTCACCATAAGCGTGGCACAGAACACAGAGAGCCACCTTTCCGTCCAAGTCAAGCCAGCCCTGCCTGGTGCCCGGCTGTGACTAATGCTCACAGAGTGGCTGGCAGCCTCTCAGCATCGCTGTCCTCCACTGGAGCATATTCACACTTCCTAGCCAAGTTTCCAGAGC
Organism: Grammomys surdaster; assembly: GCF_004785775.1. NCBI lineage: Eukaryota > Metazoa > Chordata > Mammalia > Rodentia > Muridae > Grammomys > Grammomys surdaster. The sequence continues at coordinate 602,787 of NW_021604716.1, read as the reverse complement.
CTTCTCTCTCAAAACAGCATTTCTCAGAAACCGTGTTTTGTGGCCTAAACTGCATGCACCACACCCTAAAGTAAAACTTTTCAGGCCACATTAAAACATGGGTGTGTACAATTTCCACATATTTTTATGGAGAGTTGATCCACCTGGGCACAGAAGCAGCCTAAAGCCTTCAATCTTATAATTATAGGCTAACTTAAGCCCTTCCCTTGCATTCCAGAGAGAGAGAGAGAGAGAGAAAGAGAAGAAGAAGAAGAAGAAGAAGGAGGAGGAAGAAGAGGAAGAGGAGGAAGAGGAGGAGGAGGAGGAGGAGGAGGAGGAGAGGAAGGGAAAGAAGAGATGGAGGGAGAGAGGAAAATCAGGTTCTGGAATCATTAGAAACTGGGTAATAATTGTGATAGAATTTATTAATATGGTCCCACACAAAGAGTCACTCATCAGGAAACTAAGACAAGTGTGGACTGTGGAGGGAAAATGTCATTTTAAGACTGAGAAGTTCATTTGTGCACCCAATATATATTTACTGTAAGCTTGCTAAAAGCCAGGCACTATGGTATGTACTGAGTGAGACCAAATCCCTGCACCATGGAGACGAGTCCACCTGCAGAAGAGTTTCCTGGTGCAGGAGACATGTAAGCAGGGAGGGGCCTTTACACCCCGTTATTCCACCAGAGGTAAAAGACAGGCAGTCCAGTGGGTGGAGATGCTGCAAAGATATCAAAAAATCAGTTCTTTAGTGCGGGTTCTCATATGACTTTGGGCATGGAGCTGCTAAGAGATGGACTTCTATAAGTTACATGATAACATCACATCACTCTGTCAGTCATAGAGATAAAAAAAAAAGACCTATTATCCACCATCTGTCATGCTCCAGGACCTGCCGTAAACCATGATGTTGGAGCAAGGAAGAAGTCATAAACGGTGCTTCACCTTATGCAAATCACAGTCCAGTGCAGAAGACATGGTGAAGATCTCTGTGAGTTTGAGTATAGCCTGAGCTACATAAAGAATTCCAAGCCAGCAAGGGCTACATAAAGACAATCTTCCCAGATAGATAGATGATTGATTGATAGATGATAGGATGGATGGATAGATAGATAGATAGATAGATAGATAGATAGATAGATAGATAGATAGATA
>NW_021604716.1:559593-601640 GCF_004785775.1 Grammomys surdaster | reverse complement strand
ATAGATAGATAGATAGATAGATAGATAGATAGATAGATAGATAGATATAGATAGGAAGGAAGGAAGGATAAGCAATCCCAAATCAAGGTACAAGGCATTTTGAGAGCCTACATCTAAGTAGTTAAGAGGCATTCAGGATGGAAAGAAAGGATTAAAAGCATGACAGAAGAGAATCGATTGGAATACTTTAAGAATCATGCTCCAGTGAGTATGTAGATAACTCAAATTGAACTTGTTCCTTTGTTTGTTTGCTTGTTTTTGTTGTCGTTTTGTTGGGTGGGAGGTCACAAAGACACTGCAAGTGCACTGAGAGACATGGAAGAACAGGGAAATGAGTGAGATTGGGACTTATGATGTGAAAATCCCAAAGAATCAATAAAAATATTATGTTGGGAAAAAAGAAATACAAGGTCCACAGTACAAAGAAATCAGGTGTGCCCAGGAAAGGAGTCAAGTCAGAGAATAGAGACTGAATAGATCGTTTGTCTGATCTACCTAATCCTAGCAGGTCTTAACGACACTGGAGAAGAGGGCTGACTTCTGGGTGCCTTCTGCAGACAGATAACTTTCTCAGAACTATGCGGTCATAGCTTCTCAGACTATGTGGGCACCAACTGACTGAGAATTGCTGCATCCTGCATCTTCCAAGTTGGGAAGAGTAGAGTTCTACAATCTCACACCCAAATCTGTGAACATAAACCTGAGTGCCTGATGTCTCTTCTCTTGGGGAAGCCAAGGCAAAGAAATCCCACAAATCACCTCTTCTGGGAGGAGAAGACTCTTCCCATGGATAAACTTGGAAAGGAAAGAGAGGCTGTAATGTTCTACTGTAGGACTCAAGGACTGAGGGTGAATTATGAAGTCAGATTTCTCTGAAGCTGTCTGAAGTATATGTCACACATATATATGTCCGTTACCTGGGAAGATTAACCACAAAGGACAGCGTCCCTATGGAGAGTTGAGGAAAGTACATGCCAATAGCAACAGTTGCTTTGGTTCAGAAAGAAAAGCTTCAATTGCATTAGGGACCCTCAAACTCTATCCCACATAAGAATCAAAATCAGGTGACCTCGGGTAGATCCTAAGAATCTGTGTTTTTCACAGATTTACAGAGATTTTTGTACTGTTGGACCACAAGTTCATAGCCAGTGCTCTTGGTGTATTTTGGTGCTTTGCAATGATCTAGCCAAGTCTCCTACACTACCTTCCCTGTCACTCACTGTTTATCTGACCACTCCATAAAACTAACACTTCTTCCATCTCCAGGACACACCAGAAGTGACGCTTCCTCTTCTCCCTCAGCCTTTGGTCCCTCGTTGGTCAGATGAAACTCTTGAAAGACCAGCTTAACAACTTCCCAATTTGTCTGATCTCCTAACTCAGAATTAATATTTCAGTTCAACAGTGCACGGAGCATTGTTCTTCCATGGGAAGTTATGATGTCCCTAAGAAAGGTATCTTACATTCAGGCAGCCAATCAATAAGCAGGTACAAGGCATCACTGGGCACACAGGTCTGAACCAAGTTACAAACCAAGGTTGTAATGAGGATGGATGTAAACTCTAACCTCCCAAGAGCTAATTTTCTGGGAGGAAGGAAAGGTCAAAGGCAACAAGAGAGAGCACAAAGCGCTAAGTACCAAATATGGTGGGAAAGCCCCATATGTCCAAACTGAGTCACCAAACACCTTCCACTAGACAGATTGCCTTCTGACATGAAAGGAATCGGGAGGGCATTTAGTGACACAAAATATAGGAAAATAACAGCAGAGAAAGTAAAAAAGATGATCAGGTAGGCCAGTGACAAGAAGCCATAAAACTGAAGAGCCAAGCCCAAAGATGGGCAGGGATGGGAGGCTGAGAAAGGACGTTGGCATTGGTTCCCATTGAATCTTAAATACAAAAGGCTTGATCCAGGAGAAAGTGGTGGAAACCTATTGATAACTGACATCGCACACCAGCAAATATAGACTATCTCCAACCTCATGGATGGGCTATCTATGTCTCTCAAAGGAGAAATAGTTGCTCAGTGAAGTTAAGCAGCTCTCAGTTTCTTCTCAATTTATATCTAAAAAAGAAAACTTGCCCTTTCCACAATTGGTTTTCCAGAGTCCACCACACACTGCTGTTAGTGCGACATGAGTTGAGAGAATAGTTTCCATGTAGAGCCATTACCAGATTCCGAGTTGTGCAAAGACAAGTGGACCTTCATTACTCCAAGGCTCAAGGAAATCTGTCCAGTGTTTTGAGTTGCAAGAAACCTCAGAGCTTAACTAGGTAATTTGTGCAGTGTCCATTATGGCTTCGTTTTATGGGAGTTCATGCACAGCTGTGGTCTGGGTCCTCCCAAGGCTTGGGAAGTAATGAGTCAGACAGGGATTGGGCTGCATCGTTCTGCACAACTGGTCTTGAGGTGTCTTTAATGATATACTTGAAATGTTTCATAGTAAGCATATGCTATTCAAACATAATATAGCACAAGCTATATTCAAACAGATGGCTGTGTCCATATATTGGGGAGTTTGTGGAATGTTGAACAACCTCTCCTGACGTATATCTTAGAACTGAAGACACTCTACAGTGTCTCTATACAATACTTGGTTTAATTATAATAAGAATCAAGTTGGTCGGAAACGGACTCAGATTTCAGCAGATACTTCTGTTCTCTTCCATTGTGTGTGCTACTTTGTTTGCTTCGTTTTTGAGATTCAGTCTCATTAGCACAGGCTAGCCTCAAAGACACTAACTGTATAGATGAGGATGACTTTGAACTTCTGATCCTCCTGCCTCTGCCTCTTGGAGTGCTGGAATTCCAGGGTTACACCACCACACCCAGTCTATGCAGTTGGGATTAGGCCCAGGGCCTGCACACATGCAGTAAACCTCTGCCTTGTGAGCTGCGCCCCCAGCCCAGTCCTTTTGTTTGATGGAAACTAGAAGGTGGGAAGAGATGGAAAACCATGAGATGCTGGCTACTGAGACAACTGAATGTTCTTTTGTGGAATCTTTTGTTAGTTGAAATCTTTTATACCTGGTCCTAACTTCCCAGTTTTCTCCTCATCCTCTGTATCCTTTCTTAGTTCTTTAAAGTGGCATAGTCTGAGGTTCCAGGGTCAGATGAGACATTCAATAATCCCCTTATGCTTCCCGTCAAATATACCTATAGCTTCCACTGCCAGCTGTGAATTCCTTATTTTCCAACTCCAGTTGTACATTTTCAATTTCTCATGTGTGGTACACTGAGCTGCTCTTCCCAGTTCTCCATGTAATTATGCCAAGACTTCCCACCTACTACAGTAGGCAAAGTAGCACATACCTACAGCCTTCTGCTGGGTTTGCCATGTGACCTGTTCCTGTCAATGAGCAACCATGAAACAAGGAGGGTTTATAAATGAGCTCACATGCCTGCCTTGGGTCTCTGTACCTCTGCTATATCACCCGGTTAAAGTGTATATACTTCATGTGGTTACTCCTGTCAGAATGAGTTCTCTTAATTCTCAAGGCAACCATCTAAGGCCAACCATGAGCAGTTGACATCGGCTAAACTCCAGATGACCCAGGAATCCATACTTGAGAGAAATGAAGGTTGTTTTAGGGCAGATACATTATTACTTTCATGCTCCAGAGCTGGCTAACACACAGCGTCTGCCTCAATCCAGAGCCGATACAGCATTGCAGATTTACCACAGACCTCAACTCCCTCCCTTCCACAGTCTAGTTTCTGCTTTTCCCTATAGTTCGTTCCTTTCAAATTCTATGCTTCTTGGATATTCCAGATACAGCTAATGGAGAGAATGCAAGGGGATTTACTGCCAGCAGCAAATGATCTCTTAGAAAAGAAATCTAGAAGGTAGTCATGACTCTTCGCCATTTAATTCTTCCTTCCTCTTCACAGATAGCCATGTCCAGGTTCATTGATCACAGATGTAACAAAGAAAAGGACATCTGGCATTTCATTCTATAGATTCCAATTCCTGGACAGGCTTTTTTTTTTCATTTACAGTGTAATAATGAACTAAGCAGGATTATTAAATATTTTATAGAGATATGTAAGCCGGAAGCGATGCTAGGAAGGTTTTGCTAAATAGCAAAAGATAGAAACGTCCCAAAACAGATGTGGATGCTAAGAGGGTATGCACCGAGTCCTGTGTGGCCTCACAAGGGCCAGCGTGACATGATTCTCACCTCTGGAGCAGAGTCAGCAAGGAATGGGCCTCCGTGAGTGTTGGTGGTTGCTAGGAGTAAGACTTATTTGTATAACAATGTACATAATTTACTTTATGTTCCTCCTTCGGGAGATGTTCTCTCTGCCAAGGTTAATGATTTTATAACAATTAGAGTCTGGAAGTTGAAGGTGTGTCTATGTTCTTCAGCAAAATGGTAATACTATGTCCTTCAAGACAGTCCTTAAGGCTGTGGGAAAGAACTCTCAAAATGTGGAGAGTTCACAAAAAAAAAGATATGTAGTTACATAAAGAAATGTAAGATGAACTGGAGAGTTGTGGCCCTCCTGCCTGTCCCCTGACATGGAACAGAGCATCTCCTGTGGACATGGCTCTTTGGTACAAACCAAAGTCATTCTCAAGATCCCACAACAGAACACATCTCTTCTGCCATTTGTTTTTGTAACTTCTGCCTAGAACAACTCCTAATTTTTTTTTGTTTCAATCACCAAAATCATAAAAATATGTTTTAATGTCTTTTGGAGAGTTACCTGGGATTTTTTGGGGGGTAAGAAAGCAAGTTTTAGAACAAAATGTATGTTCTAAATCAACCTTTCACTAGTAAAAAGAATAAGAAAGAATTCACATTTTCAGGCATTTCAGAGGAAGACATTTGGGTGGCATCTTAAATTTAGTCATTTTTAGATTCTGAGTGTATGTATGTGTGTATGTATGTATGTATGTATGTATGTATGTATGTAAGTCATCCCAAAGCTAAAAACTGCTTCTATTTCCAACTCAGGAGATGCTGGTGAGAGAACTCCTTACTAATCCTTACTATTTTGCTGTCTTGTGGTCTCAGGCATGTTTTCTCATGACAGATGTAGTGTGTCCCTGTGGCTTTGAGTACAAACAAGAGTATATTATAGACGATTCTCTTCAAAAAATGAATATGACCTTCAGTCATGGATAGGAAGCATATCCTCAGCCATTGATGGAAGATTTTGTTCTGGTTTGTTTTTGTTTTAAGTTAACACCTAATCCTCTCCACAGTAAACGTCAAGGCATCTTGAAACTCCAGTGCAAACTGTTGAGAGAGTTCACATGAGCAAGGCACTTAAGATGAGTTTTTATCAAAGGGTATTTCAGTGTTAAGGGATAAATAAAAAGGTCTTATCTGTCATTTCAGGGGAACAATGTTGAAAAGTACATTCTTCCTCAGCAGCTAACACGCATGTGAGCCTAAGCCAGAAGGTTCTTTGACACAGAGGTAGAAAAAGCATGTTCTCCTCATATATTGTTGCCTGGGCTTGGACTCTCACTGTTTTAAGCTGGAATCAAGAACAGGAAGCAGCATCAGAGCTGCTGTGTCTCACGACTTTTGGGGTAATGCCTGCTTCATCTTTCTCTTTAGCACCATGTCAGCAACATTGCTTTCGGTGCTTTCTGGGAGCTCTTACTGAATTGAGCCGTGTGTGAAATGGCAGACAGGGCACGCACTTTGATTTTCAAGCATGAGTAATCCTTCACTCTGGATTTTAGCTACCTTGTGTAGCCTGCACAGAGTAAGTGTTGGCTGCATGGAAACCATCCTCTTCCTCTTTGGTGGCAGGATCCCTAAGTACTTAAGCGGTACATCCTTTCATAATGTCCTGCTCACAAGCTAAGGGCTGGTTTATCTCCTGCATACCACGAAACAGTAAGTCAAGGCATCGTCTTCCTCTGCTCACTACCGCTGATGACTCTTCAGTTCTACTGGTTGTTTTCCATAGTTGCATACTGTTTTCTTTTCAGGAATGATATTTCTTTACTGGCTTGAAGGCAGTCTCTGAGTTGCCTCAGCCATAGTGAAATAAGGATACATCTGATTCCAGGCATGCAAGTTTGTGTGATGCTGCCAGAGCTTCTGACTCTTTGATGATATAACTAGTCCACCAACTATGTTCCTGAAAGCATTTGGTGAATATTTCATATTAGTTGGGGGTTTCTACCCCACCTTAGATCATTTAGTTCCCAAATAATAAAAAAATACACTTATATTTATAATAAGTATTTAAAGCACTAGAGCTAGGCAGATATCTTCCCTCTAAGCGAGTTTGTCTACTCCCCTGTCGATAACCCTGAGATATAATTTGCCATATTTTGCCTGGGTTGCTCTTACTCCAATAGGCCAGCATTCATGACCGTGTTTCCATGATTTACCTACCACAAGGCCTCTTCTCCTCTCTCTACCATCTCTCTTCCCTTGTGGTCTTGTCTTAGACCCCAAGACCAGGACCTGAAGCCCTGCCTACTTCTGTTCTGCCCAGCTATAGGCTATAGGCATCTTTATTAACCAATCAGGGTAGGTTGGCAGGGAGCTCAAGGTTACATACCATCACTTGATGTACCTGAGGATCTCCTCATCCTTGAGGCAACCAGGACCAATATTTAGCATTATAATACAAAGCAACAGACTAAACCTCAACAAGCATTATTTTGTCTTTGTCTTGAAAAACAAATCGAAGACTTAGCAGTTTGATCCTTAGCCTTTGTTTAAAACACCCTGGGAGGGCCAGAGAGACAGCCCAACCACTAAGAGTATTGGCTGCTCTTCCAGAGGACCTGGGTTAGATTTACAGCACCCAGGTGGCAGCAGCTCATGGCAGGCTATGAATCTATTCTCAAGAGGTCAGATATCCTCTTCTGGACTCTCCTCTGGCACCAAGCACACATGTGGTACACAGACATACAGGCAGGCAAAACACCCAGTTACACACACACACACACACACACACCCATGAACTAAAATGTCATTAGATTAATGTTCTGCTCAACAAAGTGCCAAAACACCTAAGTAGCCTGTCTGCTGTTGAGTAAGATAACCTAAGTTTCAGGTATTCATTCATTCATTCATTCATCATTCATTTCTTTCGTTTTAAAGTCACAATAACTTTGCTGTGCTTTTCTCATAGTGAAATTAATTTGATACTTCCTATGCATGTGCTGTGCAGGGGAGGGGCTACAGAACATGGATCACATTCAGGGACAGAGCTAGTAGACTAAGCATACACATGCTCACACTTACATTTGCGTCCTGGGCCTTATTTATGTCTGTATCATTGTCTTGAGATGCAGTCATTACACAGCTATTTTCATCACTGACATTATGCTCAGTAAATCATCTCTGAGCCACTGATCCATTTATGACAACTGTAAGTCTACCCTGTGGTGCACACCCGTTATCTTCAGCATTTGAGGCTGGCCCAGTCCTCACAGTAAGTTCTAGGCTTGCAATATACTGTGCAATTCCCTTTTTTTAAAAAAGGCAAGTCATAGTGATATCTGCTGTGATCCCAGCACTTGGGCAACAGAGACAGGATAACAGAGTGTTCAGGGTCCTTCTTGGTTACTTAGCAAGTTCAAAACCAGCCTGGGCTATATGAAATATTGGCTCAAAAAATTGAGGGTGGGGGAGACTGGATAGAAAACCATGAAACAGGGACAGGAACTGTTCACTAAATGCAGACAGCAATGCCCAAATGGGCTGAAATGTATTATTAAGTTAAATGAACCTTAGCAAAAACAGTGTTTGAAAATACAGTAGGATCTAATTTTTTTACACTTCAAGTTTGTGAATGAAGAAGAATTAACTTGAGTCATCATTTTTGCCTCTGAAAATCATGGAACCACTTCCAGCTGCCAACAGGACAGCACTCTGAGAAACGCTGTCCTGCAATACAGAATGGACTAGACTGCAGGATGTGAAGAAATGGGTCTGTGGGATTAACTCATACCATACTCCAGATGAGTAAACTGATCCCCTAAAAGCCTGGGAACTCTCTCTTCAAATTGAGGAGGTCAAACAGGTAAGGAGAAAGCTGTAACCCAGGATGTCGGCCTGTATCACATGACCAACTGTGAGCCAAAGGATGCTGGGAAATAAATTCTTAATTTTTTTAGTCTTGAGTGAAAGGAAAGTGGAGGGGAAGGTGCCTGGAAGGAGACACAGGGACTAAAGTATTATGTTGGTTTCCTTTCTGCTCCTGAAACAAAATACCATGGCCAAAAGCAACTTGTGGGGAGAAAAGGCTTGTAAGTTCAGGTCACGGCTCATCTTTAAAAAGAGTCAGTGTGGGAAACTGAGGCAGGTCCACTTGCTATTCCACACAGCATTAGTTTTGACCAAGGAACTCCCTTCCTAGCTGTGTTGGTTCATTTCAGGTCAACGTGGCATAAGCTAGAGTCATTTGAGAAGAGTGTCTCTCAATGGCAAGAATGCTTCCGTAAGATTTGCCTGTGGACAAGTCTGTAGTATTTTCTTGACTAGTGATTTACAAGGGTGGGCTCAGTCCACTGCAGGTGGCACCACCCCTGAGCAGATTGACCCAGATGGCTTACAAAAGCAAACTGAGAGTTACTAAGCAGCACTCCCCCATGGCCTCCACACCAGATCCTGCCTCCAGTTCTCTGGATGATGGACTACAAGCTTTTTCTTCTCCACGTAGCTTTGGGTGGTGGTATTTGATCACAGCAATAGAAGCAAAACTAAGACAATTGTCAAGAAGGACAGCAGGAACCATGGAGGATGACACCTCCACTCAGCTTCCAAGCTAGCTTATGTTGAGTTAGTTTCCTCATCCAGCCAAAGAGCATCCATCTAGAGATGGTACTACGGGGCCAACAGGGGGTTTGTGTGTGGGTGGGAGAGATGGGATACAGGTGTCTGAAAATTCATTCCAGCTCTGCCGTTTTTTAACTATGTGGCTGACCGTTGGAAAGCTATTCATAGGTCAAGGCCTCAGTTTTCTTATCTGTGAAGTGGGAATATATGGCATACAGGGAAGCTATGAAGTGAAAGTGACTGATCCTCACCTAGCCTGTAGTAATCATTCCAGGTCACCAACCCTGACCGCTGTTGTTCTTACTGCTCATGTGGTTAACAATCTCTAGTACTGCCGAATGTGAAAATCTTCGGTTTAGATCAATCCCTCAGTTAACACCAAATTTCACTGAACTTTTTTTTACTATCCCCTTCTTCTCTATTTTTGCTTCTAATCATGTTCATTCCAAACATGCATGCAGAATTGTCCATAACCTTGAGATCTCATCCGTCCATGCAACCAACAAAGATTTACCAAACACCTGCTGTGTGCCAGACATCCTGCTAAGCACCATAGATATGGTGTTGATCAAACAGAGGCCAAACTCTTTTCTCCATAAGGTGGACAGTTAGATTCATGAGGCAGACACTGCACAAATAATTGCAAGCATGAAGGCATAGTTAAAACTTTGATTAATATTTTTAAAAAACAATGGGGAGTTTGCTCTTTTAAGAACATTAATGCTTCTAAAAATTCCCGAAGTTGAGTAATTCTGAGACATCTATAAAAGTCACGCTGAAAGAACTTGAAACCCTTTGCCCACATTTGCATCAAGGACGTTTGGAAAATTAATTGCCGTGCCTTGTCGGGAATGTGAGTCTTTGTCTGAGAGTTGTATTTCCTGCAATTGAAAATTAATGTAAGATGTTGGCTCCCCTGCCACGGAACAATGGCCTGTATGTGATCGTTCTGTGGTTTGATACTTCATCAGCAGCTGGAGGAATCTGCACCCCCTCCCCCAGCCCCTGGACTCATGCTACCACAAAAAGCAATTAGCTGAAGTAGAAAAGATGACAGCCAGGTGCGCTGTCTGAAGTAGGAGTGATCGTGTGGAGGGGCATCAGAGAGAAAGTCCTTTGGCTGAGTGCTTCCGTCTCTGGGCAGCCTGGTGATGCCACAGGCATGTTCGGAATCTCAGGGCATTGGGATCTTTTGTACTTCACTGAAGAGTTCCAGCCTTAAGGGCATTTTGCTGTGAACAGAAATGGGAGCCAGGAGGCTTGTTCACTAATGTGCGAAGTGGAATGATCCTCTTAAGAGATAGAACGAGTTTTAGGACATGAAAGGCTAGGGTACATTTGGGTCTAACATCTTAGAATGGAATTCAAGAGATATCTCTTAGAAATTAAGTGATCCTTTGTATAAAAAGCATAAGATGTGGCAGGTGGAAGCTCAGAGAAAGTGTGCTCCTAGGATGGTCTTTCAGTTCCTCCAGATCTGATGAGAAACAAGCTCTGTAACATTGGTGTTACAATTTGGTGTTCTGTTCAGGAATTGGTCTCTTCTGGCACAAGGGCATTTCCCATATTCTCTTCTATTATCATTAGTGTGCTTGGTTTTATGCTGAGGTCTTTGATACACTTGGACTACAGTTTTGTGCAAGGTATAACATTCTTCTTTCTGTTTCTGTCTGTTGAGAGGTCAACAAAGTTATGTGTTATAGAACTTAGAACTGAATGAGAAGGGACTTTGTGAAAGAGAGTATTACAGAGATCTCTCTGGGTTGTAAAATCCTTACATGACATCATGGATTACATTGGTCCCCAAAACTCCCCAGGCAAGGTAGAGTAAGATCCAAGGTGACATTATGATCATAGGAAGAGAAGTGGACGCTGCCCTCAGAAGGGCTCTTCCGGGAGCTAACTGAGGAAGGTACTCATTAAGTCATAGAAGCATCCTGCCTCACTCCCAGGTCTTGATGAGAGGAATAAGCTGGCATCTCTCCAAACCAAAATTCCGATAACACAGACGCAAGGAGAGTAATAGAAATCTCCCCTAATGGAGCCTCCTAGGAGCAAACATTTAGGGAAAACATCCTGATGTATGTCATTCTTGTATGACTGTGGACACTGATCACAGGTAAGTGGTTGAAAGAACCAGAGGAAGAATTATCTAAAGAAACCTATAGAAATGGACCAAATCAACAATGCTGGGGTAGAAGATCACACGCATTTAACAGCAGGGTTCAAGCAACACAGTCACAGATTAAGCTCAGTCTGTGCTATGGATTAAATATGCCTTGTCCCAGAAAGACTTGCAACAAAACTTTACTTCTCAGTATAACAATATTGAAGCATGTCCCTTTGGAGGGACAAGCATGATGGCTTAGTGGAAAAAAAAAAAAAACTTGCCCTGCAAGCCTGAGGACACAAGTTCAATCCTAGCACCCAAGTAAAGACAGAAGGATAGAACCAACTTCACAAAGCTGTCCTTTAACCTTTTAACCTTTAACATGCATGGCAATGCACATACATACCCCCGCATCCTCTCACCGTGCACACTTCAACCATGAAACCAGAAGAACCATATTCAGGGAGTGACAGATGGGACTACTTACTCTTGATATCTCTGCCTCCAAAATGCAAACTAAATAAACATTTTTTCAAAGTATTCAATATCAGGTATGTTGTTATAGCAACCCAAGATGCACTAAGACTCTCTGCATCCTCAGTTTCTTCTAGTGATGAGATGCAAAGACAGGAAGGGTATTGTGTTGCTCAACATATCCTCTTTCAAACACCTACCCTTGTTAGGAACAGCTTAAGATACTATTCCTACAAAATAGTAAAAGCTTAGCTGGCTGTAAAGAAGTCTGAAGATTGGCCCTTGCTAATATACTGATTTCAAAACATCACACCAGAACTTCCTTTGGCCTTTGTCAACTGAGAGCCAGACTACATATTCAAAACAATCTAATAGTACAAAATGGCTCCACTGGAACTGTCAATGCAATCAATTGACTGCCATGGGTCCCCTTAAAAGTCATGTCCTGAAACCCTAAGATTTCTACTGCTGCAATAAAAGGCTATAATCAACTTGGGGTGGAGGGGAGGGGAGGATTTATTTCAGCATACACTTCCAGTGACTATTCATCATTGAGAGAAGTCAAAGTAGGAACTCAAACAGGGCAGGAACCTGGAGGCAGGAGCTGATGCAGAGGCCATGGTTACTGGCTTGTTCCTTATGGTTTGCTTAAACTGCTTATAGAACCCAGGGTCACCAGGCTAGGAATGACACCACCCATAACGTCTTGAACCCTTCCCCACCAATCACTAATTAAGAAAATGCCCTACAGGCTAGCTTAGAGCTGGACCGGATGTGGGCATTTTCTCTATTAAGGCTCCCTCCTCTCTGATGATTCTAGATTGTGTTATATTGATATAAAACTAGCCAGTATAGTGCCCTTACAAAAGAGATCCCAGATAGTTTATTTGCAACTTCAATTCTATAAAGACATAGCAAGAAAGCAGCTGATTATGAGCTAGCATGTGGCCCTTACCATAAACGAAGTCTGACAGCAACTTGAATTTGGATTTTGAAGCCTGCACACTGTGAGAAATACTTTTTTAGTTATTTGTAAAACACTAAGGTTTTGACAGTTTGTTATAGTAGACTCAACAGACTAAGACAATTGAGGAGTGTGTAAGGAGTGTCCTAGAATATCTGTCCACTTCTTTAAAAGCTTTTTGAAAGTCTTCCTAGCATCTTTGGCTACAGGCTATCCCCAGCCTGTCAGCTCCTTGCCGGCAGGTCCAGACAAGAGGAGAGCGGTCCCACTGGGTCTCTCCGGGGCTGAGTGGGATGGTGGGTGTCAGATGGTGTCAACAATCCAAAGGAAACACACCAGGCCAGGAGTCTTGTCGAAGCAGGAACTCAACTTTATTGCTTCAGCCTCTCACTTATATAAACTCGGAGCAGAGGGAGGATGATTTTTGGTGGGGTGAGATGACATAGAGGGCAGGGAAGGGTGATGGAGGGTATGGGGTGACGGTCAGGACCAATGGCAAAGCTCTACATAAGCGGGGCAGGGGCAGGGCCAAACAGGTCTTGCTGAGTCATCCTGGTATGGAAGTGACTGAAACAGGTCTCAAAACTTGAGCCAGGTTTAGGCTCTCCCACAAGTCAGCAGAAACCCGAGCCAGGCTCGGGTTTGTCCACAAGGCCCAAACCAGGGCCAAAATGGGGCCCAACACCAGCCCAAGGAGTATGATAGGCATACACATAATTGCCATTAGTATAGTGAGTTCTGTTAGTTAAAACAAAAAAGCTTGGGAATTGGTAGACAACTGGCAGTCACAGCTACAGGATTTAGTGCAAGACTAGAGGACCATTCAGGGTAGTTACTGTTACTGCTGATGTTGCAGGAATATCAATAAGTGTGTGTCTTTAAGATATATCCCTAAGGCTGGAGAAATAGGTCAATGGCTAAGAGCACATACTGCAAAGGACTACAGTTTCCAGCACACTGGGTGGCTTGCAACCACCTGTAACTCTAGCTCCAGAGGATCTAGTGCCCCCACTTCTGGCTTCTATGGGAACAAAACCACACACACACACACACACACACACACACACACACACTTTTAAATTTAACAATAAAAAAATTAATGTACATCCACTCTTGCACATGATCAGTAAAATAATATGCAAATTTCAGACACCCTCATGTCAGTGCTTGCATGTCTCTCCACACAAGTGCCACCAGCCAAAGCTGTGTGGAGACAGTTGACATTAACTGTTGTGATGTCACTTCCTAGAAAAGGTTCTTTCCATCTTTATGGATAGCCATCATTGAATTATCAAACAATTATTTATTTAGTATCTAGACTCCATACACAATGTAGTGCACATGAGTCTCATGTTCCATGAGATCATAGATATGTAATAGAAGCAGCCAATAGAAGGTCACATATGATGTGGTGGGGTGCAAACACCAGGATTCTAGAGCACATGAAGGGGGACGGACTCGGTACGATGAATTCTAAGAGCTGATCTGATTCTGAATCACAAGTTATGAAAATGCAGGGAGAGTGAGGAAGAGCCTGAAACCTAAAGCCCCAGCCCAGGAGAAAGCCAGTGTCTTAGACAAGGCTAAAGTCCAGGGGTTCTACAGAGATCTAAGTGCCTATGATGTCACCTTACACACCTTCCAGAGGAAGCACTGTCCTCTGCATACTGATTTTCAATGTCATTTTAGGCTAAGTCATGTGAACAAATAAACAGCTGGGATGGGTTATGGTCTGCATTTTGTCCTGATGCAGAGGTGACAAAATGCAACTTGTTGTTGTTGAGACAGGACTTTTCTGTGTAGTCCTAGCTTCCCTGAAACTTTGTAGACTAGTCTGGTCTCAAATTCATAGAAATCCACCTACCTTTGCCTCCTGAGTGCTGAGATTAAAGGAATGTGCTACCATCACTGAGAAGACATAGGGCAGCAACATCATAGTAAGAATGTAGACAAACTCCAAGGTCCCTGACAGGGACAGCACAAAGGTAGACTCTAAGAGTCACACTCCATGATGGTGTGATGGATAGCTTTCACTAGCAACTTGATGAGATTTAGAATCACCATGAAATAGGTCCCATATGGAATAAAAAAGGAGACATTAAGTTAAATACCAGCCTCCATTCCTCTCTCTGCATCCTGACTGTGGACACAATGTGATGAGTAACTGACACAGATAGCATATTATTTATGTTGCTCAGAGACAACAAAAATATCACTACAACTAAAATTACTGACATTTACATTTACTGAAATTTAAATTTAAATTCTGGGCACCCAAGGTAAAAGCTGTACTGTGGGACTGCGTAAGGGTCTCCTGGGTCATAGCTGACCAGGTGCCTAGAACCCCGAGACTCTGCGTGGGATTCTGCGTGAGAACCGGCAGGAGTTTGGCGCCCCCCCAGAATACAGGATCCTGAAAAGCAGTCGAGGTCTCCATAGAATTACATTGTTCAGTCACATAGGCCAGGCTATAGGCCTCAGGCCCTAGAGATTTACATACTAATGAAGGCCAGAGGGCAGAGCAAATTAAGCATTCCTCCCCCAGATCCTTCCCCAATCCTCCCCCTTTTTCCCTCCCTATATAGCTCAGGACTGCCCTGAGTTTTGGGGGGGGGGGTATGCCTAGATCCATCTATCATCCGCCATGAGAATAAACCTTTTTGGAACCAAGGACTTCCTCCTGTTATTGGGGCCTGCCGCCGTCAAAGCCTCTAGGCAGCTGGAACTATAGGGTTCCTCCCAAATGTGGGACCCACCACAGCATGGAAGCCCCTCCGGGGCCCCACCGCTGTGGCGGCCTCTAAATTTCCCCACACTGTACCATTCCTAAAGCCATTGTTTATTGAACAATAAATCCAGTTCCAGGAGATATCCATGTGTGGGATACCTCCTTGGGAGTTATTGGAGGTCTCAGAATTACCCTCACTAAGAAATAATATCAGAAGGTGCAAAATGAGCTGTGGGGAGAGAAAAGCTGGTCCTATCCAGCTGTAAATCTTACAAAGAGCAAGGTCAACTTACCAGGAGAGATCTGCCCATTGGTACAAAAGTAGAGGTTCTGTTATGGTAAGAGTTACTTTCTGGTTGGATTCAAGACCCACGCCCCAGGAGGATATTCATGCCTAGCACTATGAGCCAGACTGAATATCCCTGGCTGTGGAGGTCACTGGCTTTAGTGGGGAAACTTACTACCATTTTGGTAAGTTGATATGCATCAAACTGCCTTTTCCAATATTATGTTTATACCCATAAGCAAATGCTACCCTCAGCCTTATTCAGTGAAGCTTCTCTTCGCACTGAACAGTGGAGGATGCAGAGAGTCGCTCCTGTTCAAGCTACTGAGGAGAAGTAACTGTTGGGTGATCAATTCTATGCAGGACATTTACACTGGCTTCTCTGAACCTCAAGGAATGCTGTGGAAGTGAGAGCAGAGATGATGCAAGAGCTGGAAGAGAAAAAGGGCTGATAAGGGCTGTCACTGGAGCATAGCACTGCAGTTCTGTCACTGGAGCATAGCACTGCAGTTCTGTCACTGGAGCATGGCACTGCAGTGCTGTCACTGAGCATGGTACAGCAGTGCAGTCACTGGAGTGTGGTACTGTAGTGCTGTCACTGGAGCATGGCAACACCATTCCAACTGTGATCTCGTCAGCTGCCATTGCTTG
This sequence comes from Grammomys surdaster, assembly GCF_004785775.1. Taxonomy (NCBI): domain Eukaryota; kingdom Metazoa; phylum Chordata; class Mammalia; order Rodentia; family Muridae; genus Grammomys; species Grammomys surdaster. The sequence goes on along the minus strand of NW_021604716.1, from coordinate 585,662 downwards.
CATGAAGGTGGCACAAGACTGGACTGTCAACAGTCAATTATGAATTACAGAGGGGATCGTGGAACCCTACATTCCCTGTAGAACTAATAGTTACTGGTGGGTTCTGAGGGAAGGACAGTTATTGCTTTCAGTTGTGTACTGACCAGTGAGTCCACCAGGCTCCAGTGGAGAGTCCCAAACCTATGTTCACACAGGCAATCCTGCTTAACATCAGTGGGTCACAAAGCAAAATGAAAGGTAAGAATTTGAGAAAGGCACTTGTAAGGAGGAAGGGAGGACTATGCGTAGGTAGGAAGGAGATGGGAGGGGTATAATCAGAACACATTATATGCATGGATGTATAGAACAATTTAGTCAATAAAGAGAAACATTTAGAAATTAATAATAACAAAACTAAAACAAGAAAAGGAATACTTTTGTCTATAATTTTTAAAAGCTCTATTTTTATGGACACCTTTTAACTGTTCATAAATTTTCATGTACCAACCTCTTTTATAATGTGGGAGTTTGTACCTCCCGGGCCAGAATATTCAGAAAAGCAATGCTTGTTGATCCCCATTTTTCCGTACATCCCATAAGTCATTTTTATTGCCTTCCCTCCCCCATAAATATTTCAGCCATGTCCTCTCTTCTTAATCCTACTGCCATCGGTTGGCTCAAACCTTCTAAACCTTTTTACCCAGGGCAGCAATTACCTTCCAACTGCTTCCCATGTCTCTCCTTTTGCCTGATCTCTTCCAAACACTGCCACCAGAATAATATTCCCCAAAGGAATATGAGGTGATTTATATTTGTCTCTGTTCAAAATGTTCCAAAGGATCCCACAGTTGCAGTAAACACCCCAAACTCTTCCCTTTCAGAAGAATCTCAAAGTGAGGTGTTACACCCCTTCTTGGCCCTACCAATCCTGCTTCCAACCCTACGTTTATGTTCCCACCATCAGAAGTCCCCAATACCTCTCACTCTCCCACCATCTGCATCTAATCTTCCATCAGATCTTTTCACTATAGACTCTACTTAGCGTCTGAGGCTTCACACAGCTGTAGATACCACATTATTTTCCTGATCATTCATCGTGCTTGGGATTGAAGGCCCTTATGTGGTGAACGCATGTTATCCCCTGGCTTTTGTCTTCTGATCCACACAGCTCAGAAGGCTCTGCTGTGGAAGCGGACTAGTTACTTTCCTGCTGCGGCGATAAAACACACTGTCAAAAGCAAGTTAATGAAAAGCAGATTATTGTGGCTTACGGTTGGAGAAGACATGCCACGCAAGAGGCAGAAATGCATGGTGGCACGAACAGGAAGCTGGTTGGTCCTACTTCATCCTTACACCAGATGCAGGGAGAAAAGAGATGAGGTGACGCTACAAATCCTCAAAAGATGCTCACAGTCTCTAACTTCCTCCAACAGGGCTCCACTTCCAAAGGGCCCATCAGTATCACCAACTGGGGACCACGTTCAAACACATAAGCTGTGATGGTTTGTATATGCTCTGCCCAGGGACTGGCACTATTACAAGGTATGGCCCTGTTGGAGTAGGTGTGGCCTTGTTGGAATAGGTGTGTCACTGTGGGCATGGGTTTAAGACCCTAACCCCAGCTGCCTGGAAGTTGGTATTCTTCTAGCAGCCTTCAGATGGAGATGTAGAACTCTCAGCAAATCCTGCACCATGCCTGCTTGGATGCTGCCATGTTCCCACCTTGATGATAATGGACTGAACCTTTGAACCTGTAAGCCAGCCCCAATTAAATGTTGTCCTTTATAAGGCTTGCATTGGTCATGGAGTCTGTTCACAGCAGTAAAACCCTAAGACAGAAGTCTAAGGGGGACAGTTATTACTGAAACCATGACAGACAATGTGTGGCTAGTGATTTGGGGCTTTTACCTGTTATCTTAGTACAATGATTAACAGAGCCTCTTTCACTCTCAAACATGTTTAATAAATTACTTCATCTGTATATAAAAGCACATTTGCTCAAGACCAATTTACTGGGGCTCATTTCTCTTTCTTTCATTCTATTTTTTCTTTCCCTCTTGCTTTCCTATTTGGATAGTAAGAGTAGCTGTACTCTTAAAATATTCTTTAAAACTGCCTCTGTGCTTATATTGCAAACCAAAATTCTTTTTATTCTTATGATATATGCCTCCCCTCTCTTTTCCTGCCCCGCCTCCTGCTTCTTTCCAGGTGCTCCCCCAGCTCGAGAATCTCCATGGTTATCTTACTACATACCTGTGGCAACCTCAGACAGACATGAGCCTCAGTCAGACAAAAGTGCAGGATAGAGAGAGGCTTTACTGACAAGGTTCTTGTGACTTCCTTGTTCAGTGTAATTCACCTGTCCCAAGATAAGGCAAAACAAGAAACAGAAATGGTCTTGAATTCTGGACTTTAGAGAACTCAGAAAACAGTATGACAATTCTCAAAGTCAAAATCTGGTTCCATTTTTTAAAGTTAAAGTATCTCTACTCCAAAATAATATGTAAAACCATCTTCTGAGTAATAATCATACAGATAGTCCAAGCTCAGAGTATTGTTTCTCTGTTAAATCTTACCTCACTATCTTAAAGACAGAGGGAGAAATGGCTACTTTAACATAAAACAAGAATGATTTCATGGATGAGACAAAGTCCCAGTAGTAAATGAGAAGAGATAGCAAACGGAGGGTGTGCTAGTATGACCCTCTTAGCATTGGCTTCTTAGAATAATATGGTTAAAGAACCATGAGGGTGAGTATGGTTTCCAAAAGAGGGACTCAATTAATTGATGATATCAGAGCATACAATTTAGCAGGTAGCTACATCAAGATCTGTGTGTTAGCTAAGTCTATCCATGGGCACAGGGGTGTTACAGTCAGACCCATTAATTAATGCTGAATCAGCAGGTTTGACTCCATTTTATTGATCCCATACCCACAGCCTTGGAATGGAAACTTCTTAGTGTCTCCAGCTCAGCCAGTAAGTAGTTCAATCATCAACAGCCAAAGCCCTGCTCCATGCCTGCAGGTACCCAAGTTCAGATCCTCAACATCTCCTAGCAAGCTACTGATGGTGGCATGAACCTGTCATCCATGCACTGGGATGGAAGCGACAGCAGTTCTCTGGAACTTGCTGGCCAGTCAATCAAGCCTTATCAGTGAGCTCGGGTTCAGTGTGAAACCCTGTCTCAAGAAACATGGTAAACAATCGAGACAAATACCCAGAGTTGAGCTGTGGCCTTTACACAGCTGTCTACACTTTCACACATATGTGTACACACACCCATACAGTAAAAGAAAATTAGGCCGAGAAAAGACTCAGAGAGGAAGAAGGATAAAGTCTCCATCGTCTGATTTCTTCTGCTTTTGGTGCTGATTATCCTTACATGCACCAACAGCAGCAATAAAACAAGCAAAATTTGAACGAGGCCTTTATAACGGGCCATGTAAATGTTTCTAGATTCAAACGTCATAGGCAATAGGCAAGCTCCCAGCCTTAACAAGGAATATATAATTTTAAGGCAGCTTGGCTCCAGCTGGCTCTGTCACTGAATAAAAGTCAGCTTGACCCCTAGGAGTGAGCATTGGGACATGTAGGTCATCCAGTATCTGGGACATGTGTGCTGTGTTTAGAATTTTCCAGGAGGGGCTGGAATGAACCGTGACAGCTGTGAGAGTGTCTCAGAGAACAATCTACACGTGCTCTTGACACTAAAGACAGTTGTGTGACATGAGTCACTGGCTCTGTGTTTAAAAACAGCTTGGTGCTAAGTTTCCCATCAAACATGATTAGCCTCAATTATGAATTTGTTTCTTCTGTGTCTCCTGGTTCTGGATATGAACCAGTTTGGATTCTGCATAAACAATGAAATAGGTAGTAGGTCTAGGTAGCAGGAATGAATACCCTCAACTGTCCCTTCTTTCAGCTATCAAGTCTGATATTCTTAGAAGCTGTCTATAATAAATGAGAGTGGCTAAGAAGATCCCTGAGCAGGGCACCAGCTATGCTCTCCACCCTGCTAACTGTGACCTACTTCAAGAGCCACACTTAATTAGAATTAAGACCATTCCCATCCACTTCAAATCCCAAAGCAACATTTGTTTGGGGTTTAAATGTTCATAAAGATTATCTGTTAACATCAAAGTGTCATTCCTGTCAGAAGAGACTTTACATACCCTGCTTCTCCATGGCACTTCATCTAAAGGAATTATTCTTCAGTGGTGAATTCTCCATCTCAATATATTTTAGTTTTCTCTAATCAGATGAATGCTAATCTGAACCTTACAGAGAAAATTATTTTTAATTTTAGAGGCTAGTAATAGTGACCTTCCTGTCCTCATGAGAGCATAGTTGGAAGTGTTTTTCTTAAACTGGAATGCATTTGGGTGGGGTGTGTAGACTTTTAAATCTATATGGGGCATTGCTCTTCCGAGATAGGTTCTCTAATAAAAGCTCAATGCCGTGGATGAGTCACCTCCCTTAAAGTTGTTGCTTAGTGAGATCATGGAGAGTCCCCTCAAAGACAGCACAGGCGATGGCTCTTGCTGAGCTGCCTCTCAGAACTTCATGGTGAGACCCTGTGTATTCACGTATCACTACTGCTGAACACGTCACATACATGAGCGTGAGTCATAAGACATGAGAAAGCAAGGGCTACCAGTCTGGAAGCTTTGTCCCCACTGGTCAGCTCTTACAGTACTGAAGGATCCTATGCACACGGCCAGGGGAGAAACACAGCCTTCCATGTTACCGAATGCTAGAGCTGTTAAAAACTCTAGCTACAAAGGATGCTACCGGATTCTAAATCAATACGTAATGAACCTGAGATGGCTCTGGCAGTGCTTACCTGTGTTTTATCCCGCAGCTTCACCGTAACCTTGGTTCTGAACATACAACACGCTCATTTTCGTGAGCACATGCTGTAATACCATGCACTGTATCGTGTGCAGTGCCAGTGAAGCCAGCAATGCCTTAACATGCATTTCAGACTATTACATATTGTGAATGGCAGGGTTTTACTGCATACAAAGCTTTCTATGCATAAAGAATCAGAACCATTAAATTACAGAAAGCAAAGATTTAATATTTCCCCATGGTTGTTGTTCTTCAATATGTAAATATCAAATTGATATATCTTTAAATTGGATGAGATTATAATGTTTAATTAATAATTAATTAACTAAAGGTGTCGGGGTGTTATATATCTACACGTGTGTCTGTGTACTACATGTGTGCTTGGTATCTGGGGGGCAGGGCGGGCAGGAAGACGGCGTCAGATTTCCTGGAACTGGAATTGCCAATGGTTGTGACTTCCATGTGGGTTCTGGAAGTCAAACTTGGGACCCTTGGAAGAGCGGCGAGTGCTCAGAATCTCAGAACCATCTTCCCATAGAAGAAAATAAAATGTTTTCTTGTAAACATTGTTGTTTGAATTGCTGCCTTGGGTTTTGTTTCTTTTGTTCTTTTGAATCATTGAATGAATTTTGGCTTGGTAGCGGGATGGCATTTCCAACAGTTTCTGAAATGTCCCTAAACATACTTCTGCCTTTTGTGTCACATATTTGCACAAAGCAATTTTCTTAGCACTGACGATTATAGAATCAAAACATCAATGAGCTCTGGGGAAAAACACTGGCCTCTGCCCTGCAGTGTCAAATATTCAGCTAAGACTTAATTCCTCAAGTAAAAATAAACAAAAACATCCATCTCATTGGTGTGCCAAATTGTCTTAGCCTATAATAAATTATGTAAGTAGTATAAAATTATACAAAAGAGTTGTTTTAAAATAAATTGTTCATGATGTATCATCAGTTTGTGTATCTGCTTTATATTTCTATTGCCTTAATTATATCTGTTGCTGTGTTAAAAAAAATGTGGGCAATATTAGCTTAAGGAAAAGTGGTTTTTACTTACAGTTCAGAAAGATAACGGCCATCTTGACACAGACTGTGAAGGCATGATGTCGAGAGACGTAGGCAAAAAGGCAAAGAAGACCCAGGCACAATCAGTTTGTGTTAACTGTCCTTTCACCTCTGGCCTGGGCTTAGAAATCATTCACGTTGTCTGCTTGTGGTGTTATAGTCTTGGCTGCCGTCCAGGTGGGGTTTACAGGATACGTGTGTAGGATTACTGAGAGTCTGGTTAGGTGACTAGGGAATACCGTTCTACTAGTGAGGGTCCCACTGCATATGCTGAAAGTCTGGACTGAATAAAGGAGAAACTGAGCCAAGCATGAGCACATGAATGCACTGTGACCAGTCACTTCCTGCTCCTGAAGTTGTATCTTACCTATTCTAACCGATAGAATCCCCGGGAACTTGAAGAAAAAAAAAAGCTTACACTGACCTTTCAGATAAGCTGTTGTAGCAGAAACAAGTAACTAATGCTCTCTGCAGGTGAAGGGAGAAAGCACAGGAAGGGGACAGTAGGATCCTGTCTCTACCCAGCTTCCCCTAAGTAGGAGGGGTGAAGAATGAAGGGGGCCAGCCAAGGCAATAATGTTTTTCTGATTCAGTCAAAGACTAGTTCAGATATGCTCCTGGGAATGAAAGAGTCCTCAAAGACCAATCAGAACTTAGAAGTTCGAGGGCACGCTTCCCAGGGAGACCAGAGCTGAGCACTGCATGCTGAGTCAGATAGGTGGAGACACGGAGGAAAGCTTCTGGACAGGTGAACCGGGATGTGGGAGGTAATAAGAGAAGGGACAAACATCAGCGCGTCTGCCCTCACCCTAGTTTTCTTTAACCTGGGGGATACAGTAAGCAGCTTGATGCAGGCTCTCTTAAATGATGGGAGAGAATGGCTGAGGGTCCGAGCAGTGGCGCCAGTGCAGCACCTTTGAGTGAGCGCATGGGGGACTGGGCAGGAGGAGGTTGTGTAAGTTGAAATACAGAAAATACAGAATTGAGCTCACCCAGGATAACAGTACTCGTGAGCCCATGGGCTTCATGACTCTCAAACGTAAAAGTAAACACTAACTGTACAAAATCGAATACGGAAAACACCAAGAGTTGCAAAAAGTGTGCACTCCCTAGGCTAGACCTAGTGTATGGACCATGGTGGAGTGCCAGTTAAAATATAGTTCTGTGCCCAGTACACCATGTAGAATCAAACACTTTATGGGGTAGACTCTTAAGAACCCACATCTTAAGTATGCTCCCCAGAGAATCGAACACACTTGAAAACTCGCTGTATTAAGTCAGAAGTAAATCTGGATGTTAGAAAAATTCAAGCCTTTCTTCTACTCTCTTGACTTTTGAAGGAAAATACAGATATTAAACATGACCAAAACAAAGACCTACATGCATCTAGCTTTGAGAAAAGTCCCCAAATAGTTAACAGAGAACTCCAAGGTTAGAATTTTTCCTCCCTCCCTTGCCTGTACTTAAATAATCAGTGTCCTTGTCTTCCAGTGCCGAGCAGAGCTTTCTCGTGTGATTATTTATACTGTTGAGTGCATCACACAAAATACAAGACATAAATCCCTCACGTGAGGCGGACTGTCAGTTCTGAGCATGCGCATTTTCTACCTCAGTGTGAAATCAGCCTTTAATGCTCTCAGCTGAGTCTGCACTGGGAACCTTTGAAGAGATCTGCCATCCTAAGTGAAGAGGACGTAGAAATGTCTCTTTGCCTTATGCAGAGTCTCTCCTTACAGTTTTTCACACTGACCATAGTTTTGGGTTTGTTTAATTTTTTTTTTAAAGTAAAATACAGAAGCCAAGTCCACTCCATAAGGAAGAGCCCATTACTATGAGGAAAGACCAAATACAAGATTGCTGGGAAATCCATTTCACCTTTTCGATTGTACCTGGGCTGCGAGTGTGAAAGTCAGAGTCACACTTTAACACAAAGGACAAAGAGGACCATAGGGAAGAGAAGAGGGCATGAAAGAGGAAAGAAAGAAGAGAGAGGAGAAAGAATGAAGTTAAAACTCTGCCTCGGGGCTAGAAAGATAGCTCAGTGGATAAAAGTGCTTAGAACACAAGCATGAGGGCCTGAATTCAAATCCCCAGAACCCACATAAAAGCCAGATACATAATGTGAAAGTCTATAGTCAGTAGTTCTCAACCTTCCTAACGCTGGGATCCTTCCATACAGATAGTTCTTCATGTTGTGGTGACCCCCAGAGCATCAAATTCTTTTTGTTACTGCTTCATAACTTTTGCTACTGCTATGAGTTTTGTGTTGTTAGTAATTTTGTTACTGTTATGAATCGTAAAATAAATTTCTGTATTTTCCGATGATCATCCCCCCCACAATGAAAGGGGCATTAGACCCCTCCAAAGGGTCATGTGACCTACAGGTTTAGAACCACTGTTCTATAATCCTAAACCTTCTACAGGAGAGCAGAAGGCCGAGGCAGGAGACTCCCCGGCAGCTCAGGAACCAGCAAGCCTTACATCTACAGCAAAAAAATATCTAGAGACGCTGTTTCCAACAAGGGGAAAGGGGAAGCCTGAGACTTGAAGTTGTACTTTTAGCCTCCACACAGGGGTTTATGTGTATGTGCATTGCCATGTGCACACATGTACACACACACACACACACACACACACACACACACACACACACCTGTTCTGTCTTCTCCCAGGAGCATGTGTGTGAAGTAATTCTTGGGAGGCTGGAAAAAGACTCTCTGTGTTAAAGTTAGACCTCAAGGCTCTGTAAAATTCCAAAATGAGACCCAAAGCAGTGCACAGGGGAAGCACAGGGATTGCATAAAAAGACTGTGAACAGTTAGGTACCTGAGCCCCAGAGAGGCCTCGGCTGGTACATCCTTGAGCTCCAAAGAGAGAAACCACAATAGCTCAGAGGAAGGACATGAAGCTTGGCGGGGGGTGGACATTCCCCTTCCACTCACAGAGCACACCAGTGCCATGATCTGGTATGTTCTAGTCGCTTCCTGCCTCTGGGCTACACATCTAAGCTTAAAACCACCCTGCTACATTTTCCCAACTGAATCTTCCTCAGGCTTGAGAAGTCTCTCATCAGCACCCATAGCCCAGCCAATCCAGCTGCCTTCCCAATGTGGAGCAAATTCTTCATAGCACAGTGTCATTAAATAGCTTTCAGGGGCAGCTCTAAGACACCAGCCCATGGCCTTGGATTCATTCTTTCCATTGTCATGATCCAGGGCCTTGGGTTAAGAGGGTCTATGCCTGGGCATATATGCATGTGTGTATGTGTGTGCGCGCATGCATGTGTGTGAAGGGGTGATGTCAGAGAGACACCTGGGGTAGCTTTGGTCTGCATTTGCACTTGCCAGTGAAACAGTACACGCAGTGCCCAGACATCTGAGCACTGTAAATTGAACCATTTCAGAGAAAGTCATCTGATCCAACAGTGTGGCCCCTAGGCTCAGAGGTCTGAATGCCTTCATGATGACACTACTGCCCTTGCCATGGGGATAAGTCTACACATCACTCACCTGCTGTCATGAGGGCTCAGCTACAGCCCTTCAGCATCCCAAGTAGACTTTCGTATGTGAAAGGTGGCAAAGGAAAGTTTCCTCTCATGCACCCACAAGGAGGGCTCAAATTGGCCCAATGGCCCATTAACTGTATACCTTGAGGAGAGGTGAGAAGAGAGAAGGCTGGGGAGGCAGAAAATAAAACCAACCCCCAGTATTATTCAACTATTTACAGAAGCTAAAATCAGGCTTCTTGCAACTCCCATCAAATCCTTAGAAAATCGAGCCCTCCCATGCCCTTTGCTTCTTTTGGTCCCTGTTGTTGTAATTGGGGCTGTTTTTTCTGGGGTCTGGCCTCACAGGGCAGCTGTGGAGAGGGTGCCTGAACCTTCCTCAGCTCATGAGGGAAGATGATTAGGCTGGAGTTTCTTCCGGTCAGACCAAATGAACTCTGCAAAGCAAGGCCAGAGAGATGTGCCGCACTGCCATTCTCCGTTAGCATGGAGCCAAGAGATGTTCTCCTGTCTCCGAGACTATGACAACCAGCAGGAGGCCTTTAAAAACAATATAGAAAGTGCTGGGCGGTGATGGCGCACGCCTTTAATCCCAGCACTTGGGAGGCAGAGGCAGGCGGATTTCTGAGTTCGAGGCCAGCCTGATCTACAGAGTGAGTTCCAGGACAGCCAGGGCTACAGAGAGAAACCCTGTCTCGAAAAAAACAAAAACAATACAGAAAACTACCTTTAAAAATCATCAAGAAGGTGACCTCTTGTCTGAGGGTGGCTGTTGTAAACTTCTCCCCATTCTGTCTCCCATTGCCTTTTGTTCCTGTCTACTCCCCTGCCCACTCAGCTCCCATATGTGCAATGTACACATATTGTACATATTTACCTTGTAGGGTAAAGAAGCTTGACGAAACTAAAAACACGAACTTTTCATTAACACACCCTGCTTCCCCCTGTCTGCTGAGTTTGCCCTTGTTGGCTCATTGCAGCGCCTCCATGTGATACTGTGATGTGTTTCTCAGGACTTCGGGAGGATCTAACAATGGTTTAAAATGCAATGCTGTTAGAACGTGGCTTTTCTCTTTCCACCTGATCTTCAGTGAGGCCATAACACTGAGGAATATAGTGTCACAGCCAGGCCATTGCCACCTGCAAGCAGTGTCTGCAATTGAACTTCCTGAGCTACACAGCCCTGAGCTGAGAGCACAGCTCTGAAATGGATAGACGTCAAGGTCAAGTCTGAGTCACTACAGCCCTTCATGAATGTCTCTTTGCCACTGTAGACTGTTCTGGCATCAGGGCTGAGAGTCTCCCTACTAACACTAAAGTTCTTGTTGACACAGGGTTCCTCCAAAAGGGGTCTAGGGGACATTAGTATCAGAACAATCCCCCAAAACATCTGTTAGAATGTGGAATTCTGACCACCACTCTTAACCTATTGTTACCAGAATACAAGAACTTGAAGTTTAAGCATTCCAGTTGAATTTTGTGCAACTTTGAGGAATCTTCATTATTTTCCCACAGGCCCCAAGATTAGTGACTTGTGTTTCAACATAGCCTTTCCCACTCCATAAGTCAGCAGAGCAACTTCAGACCCTATGGTGAGGGAGCAGTTTAAGAATAGGAGGTTCCTGTGGCCTTGCCGGTCTTTCCAGGAGAGGCAGCTCAACCTACTACCTATATAAAGACCCAGCCTGAGTTGACTTCATCTATTCTTTCTATATTTGGGCATCCCCAAAGGAGCACACATTGATGCGGGGTGGGGGGTAAGGGGTAGGGGGTTGGGTCGCAATGAGGCTTCTGAAGTGAAGAATGCTACCTGGACACTCTGGCAAGTGAAGGGAAGAGGAGTAGGAAGAATTAATTGTCCTCCAGAGGGCGCCAACTCTGGTTGTAAGCGGAGAGTGCACTAAGTCTCTCTGGGACTCACTACTTCCTGGTTGGGAAATGTTACTCAGGCTACCTCCTTTATTTCTTAGAGACAGTTGGTGCCTGCTTCAGTAAATCCATGGTTATAATTAATTTCAACGGGTCCTAAATGTAATTGCAGAGGGAGATGATGTGAGCCACGTAGATGAAGTTAAGCAAAAAGCTGGCTCCATACTTTAGTCTACAGAAAGGGGACCTTCTGGGGAAATGAAGAGCTCTGAGACTCCTCCCTCCACCCCTTCCCCAGTCCCCTCTCTCCTCCCCCTCTGTTTCTGCTTCTTCCTACCCATCCCTCCTCCTTTTAACTCTCTCCTAATTCCCTGGTACCATTTCATCTTCTTTTAAGTATCTCAGCGATATGAGGCGCCTTTCTGTTCCTATACTCACACAAGCACTGACTGTCCTAACCAGGAAAATGAGGTGAGTCTTACAAGTTTCCACACTGGGAAAGTGAAATGTACATAGGCTTTTGACTGCCTTGGGCTCAGAAAATTGATTTTTCCTATCTTCGGCAAGGAGTAGAATGAAACACGTGTTGACTGCTATTGAGTCATGGTACAGAGAGATTTGTGGGTATAGGTATTGGAGAATCTCTCCCTTCAGGGGATGTCCAAGAACCAAGAGAACAAACTAACCGAGCAAAGAGACTCTGGGCTTTGTCCATGTTGGTGGGTCCTGCATCCAGCTCTGTTACTGACTAGTTGTATGACCTGGGTTTGTAGGTTCACACTCTAACCACAATCCGAACCTCACTGCTGTTAGGAGAGACGAGGCTCAGCTCAGCTTTGCTTCCCAGTAGATACCACTGTGTGGTTCTATTCTATTCTGGTGCTTCTGTGCCCCAAGTCTTTGTTCACTACCATGAGGTCTCTGCAAGACCTCATTGAATTTATTATATATTTCCTTAATTTACCCTGTTTTCACACCTACCCCTCTCCTATTTCTTCCTCTCTGGGATTTCATGTGTGTCTTTAGAAGGTTAGTACCTCTAAAAATAAATAGAACTTTGCTTTGTATGCATATTATGTTTCAATATCTTCTGATAGTCTTGCTCTATAAATTGATTCTCACCTTTTGTGCTTAGTACCATATTACCAGCCTCAAGTTTGTCCCAGAGAATACTACGTGGAGAACATTAAAAGAAATACCAGTCCTAAGACCTCCATTCCACTGATGCTGGGTGAATTTATCCCGGGTGGAGGCCAAACTCTAGTTCATTACGAAGTGCAGTCAGGTCGGAGATCCATCCTGGGACATACAAATCCAGTATACAGGCTGGGAGTTCTCTGGCAGAAAGAGAATCTCAGGCCTACTTCTCTAGGGCTTCAGCAAACTCCTGTGACAAAATCAGATGACAATGTCCTTTAAGATAATACCAAAAGGAGAGAAAGGGAGAACAACTTACAACCTAAGGAGTGCATTAAGGAAGGACAAAACTTGTCCTGCCCTCTGTAAGACATAGTGGGGAGGCATGTTGATTCATCTTTCTGTCCACTTATTGCCCAGGTTTTACTATGTTTAGGAATCTATGGGTGAATGGCATCTGTATGGTCTCAGTAGTCAATGCTCCCAATTCTGATCAAATGCAGCTCTCTGGGCCCTGTTTCCAAAGATTCTAATGTGGTGGTATGAGGCTTGACTTAGGAATCTGCATTTGGAACAAATGTAACGGAGATAATGGGATGACGGTCTCAGGCATCCTTTGAGAAAAAAATGGTCCACCCAGTTTATGAAAAGCAGGTTATTTTGAATATATTTAGTAACTTGCCCCATTTCCCTCCTCTGTAATTTTCAGGAAAACAACTTCTTATGCATCTTCAGTAACAATCGCAGCTTTGACATTCTCTGCCCTTTGCTAGACTTTCTACACATGACACAACATCCAGGCATTTCTTGTCCATTGTTCACCCAGATTACACAGTAGCTACAGAGGGACCTTTTATGTCACTTCCGGGTGGACCTCTCCATCTGTCGATGTCACTTCCGGGTGGATCTCTCTGTCTACGATACTGCCAGGTGGATCTTTCCATCTCAGATGAGCAAACTGAGGTTGAAATGCTGGCTAAGGATTTAGCTCTACCCTCTTCTGTTTCTGGATGTAAAATCCTCCACATTCTACTGTCTGGGGTTCACTAGAGGCCCAGAACGGACTCACCTTCTTACCAACTGGAATGCCCAACAACACTTCCAAATGTCTCAGAAGCTCAGAAGCACTTATTGGATGATGTCCCGACTCTAATCACTGAACCCACTATCAACCGGATGCCACACTCTTCCGACACAGGAAGAGCAGAGTGGAAGCCCATTCACATGAGTTGTTGGCTGACTGGTTGGGAAAGCATAACTAAAGGTCAGAATCGCTTAAAATGATGTATGCACAGTGAAGTATTTCATTCTAATCAAGCATGTAAAAACATGTCTGTATACTAAACCTTTGGGGGAAAGCCAAGGAATTCTTTGTTATGCTCCCTGGACTTCAGCATCTTCTCTACCCAACTATACTTCAACATCAAGCCTAGAATTTCCAGTTGCTGTTTTCTTTCTGTGGTGTTTATTTGCAGTTTCTGAAGCGACGTGGGTGTGAAATTCAATTAAAATCCATCCGAAGACTTCATTATTATTAAATTATTAAATTTATTATCATTAAAAATATTTTGAAATGAAGTAGTCCAGGTAGAATGCGTGTATAATCCCGTCTACTTAGGAGTCTGAGGCAAGACACAGAGAGGCCTGAATTACAGGTTAAGTTCAAGGTCAGCTTAAAAATGAGACTCTTGTCTAAAGACAAGGGTAAACTAGGGCTGCGGCTATAGCTCACACTAGAACACTCTCGCTAGCTTGTGTGGGGACTCAAGTTCAATCCCTAGTGCCATGAAAATAAGTAATAGTACTAGATAAAAATGACAAAATCATTTTGCTATGTTCCCACTTCCCACAGTCTGTTAAGATCTGCCTCTATGCCCACTGGCCCATTAACTCTGACCCCATGTCACTTCTCTCTGAGATGCACCCCCTCAGAGCTCCCAATAGTGAAGACACGCTTCTACACCAAGACAACAAGCATTAAATAACATCTGCTATCTAGTTTATATGCTTCCCCAAGTGTCACAGGGGTCATTTAGAGGGCGTTTTCCTTCAACTAAGATCTAGTCTTGGTTCATCCATTGCACCTAGCTTTATTTTATTTTTAATCTAATCATTAATTTTCCCCTTTGAGTTTTAGAGGAGTTCAGATCAGTGCATACAGTATCCAACATTCTGGATTTACCTGAGCATTTTCCCATGCTGTATGAGTTTCCTTTATCCTGAATTGGCTGTAAATGGGAGTTAGGTTTACCAGCCCATTGAGATTCAGGTTAAATATCTGGGAGAGAATTCTTTATTAGCAATGCTGTGTACATCGTATGGCGCACAGCATCACCTGCTGGAAGTTTCGGCAAACATATGACAGCGTTTTTGAAGGGAGTTATTTATTGGTTGGTGTGTACGTGTGTGTGTGTGTGTGTGTGTGTGTGTGTGTGTGTGTGTGAGAGAGAGAGAGAGAGAGAGAGAGAGAGAGAGAGAGAGAGAGAGAGAGAGAGAGAGATCATGTTCAAGCAATGCTCACAGAGGTCAGAAGAGGGCATCAGATCTCTTGGAGTTGGAATTTATAGGTGGTTGTGAACACACAGCACCGATGCAGGGAACCAAATAAGGGTCCTCAATAAGAGAGAACATCAAGCACCCCTCACCACTGATCCACCTCTCTAAGCCCCCATATGTGAGCATGCACTGGGGCATGTGTCTAGGGATGGAACCACTGGGTCATAGATATCAAATCACTCACTCTTCCCATATGGCCGCAACAGGTAACTCCCATCAAACATTTCTGAAAGTTCAAGTTTCTTCACATCCTTACTCAAGGCTGGTGTCATTCTAATTGGTTCACAATGATAACAAATTGTAATCTGTCACCCCCAGATGGCCTTGAGTTTATTGTTTGTCATTTGCTTAATGTTCACACCACACACACACACACACACACTCTCTCTCTCTCACACACACACATACACGTTTATGTGTGTGTATATAGTTTATATTATATATAATATATGATATGTGATATATGATATAGTTTTTAATATAGTGTTCAATTGCTTTACCTGTTTTTAGATTAGTTTATCTGTCTTTTAAGAACTGATTTATAAACCTGAACACAAGTGTGTCGTATATATTTAAAATATGTCTCCATCTTTCAGTCTGTGGCTTGCGTTTTCACAGCCTGAACAGAGCCCTTGATGAATATTTCCTGATTTAATACATATACCCAAGGCTAACAATCAAGTTCCTTATGGCTAATGGTTTTATATTTGATTTCAGGAACCCTTGCTGGCCTCAGTATCATAAATTTCGGCAATCCAGGAAGTTGCTTTTCTTTCACATTGAGATCCATAATGCATTTGAACTATTTTTTAGTAAGGTGAAAGGCAGCAACTCAATATCCTTTTTTTCCCACGGTAAGGGGCGGAGTCTCATCCAAAGACTTCCTCTCCGTGTTTTGCTTTCCCTTAGTTACACATTAGTTCCAACTGTGTAGGAGAGAATCTCTATTCATACTCTATTTTGTTCCATTAGCCTGTGTATTCATGTGTGTGTGTTGCATGTGTATGAGTTCTTGCATGTGTGCACACATGTTTGCCTGTGTGATGTGTGCACATGCTTTAGTTCCTGTGCATGCAAACATGCACATGTAAGGGTCAAAGGTCACACCTGGCATCTTCCCCTTTTACCCTCCACCTTATTTTTTGAGACATTTTCTTTCACTGAACCTGAACCTTGCTAATTTGACAATGTTGTTGGCTAGGGAGCACCAGGGACCCCTCTGTCTCCCCACTCTCCCAGCCCTGGAACCACAGGGCCAGGCTGCCACAGTCAGCTTCTTTATGTGACTGCTGGGAATCCAAACACAGGTCGTCGCTGTGCTCATTCAGCAAGCAGTGGACCAGCTGAGCTGTCCCTGAGCCCTCTTTGTGTGAGCTTATGTCGTGCTGTTCAATTGCTATAATTCTATCTTTGTGTGTGCTTATGTCATGCTGTTCAATTGTTATAATTCGATAATTCTTGATAGCCAGGAGTGTATGAGGTCCACTCTGCTCTTCCTTCTCAGGATTGGCCAGGTTAGCTGGCTCGAGACCCTCCTGCCTCTGCCCCAAGGGTTCAGATGCCAGGTAGCAAGCACTGCTGAATTAGGCTGCCACATGGGTCCTGGGTATGAATTCAAATGCTCATGCTTATGGCAAGAGCTTTACCCCCAGAGGCATCTTCTCACCTCTATCCTGAGTTTATTAAGTAGCAACTTGATACTGAATTTAATAAGCTATTTTCCATCATCTATCAATAGGATTACTTGATTTTCTGTCAATGTGTTGAATTGTATTGGTAATTCGATGATGCTAAGTTAATTGCAACATGATTGAAGAAAGCCTACACATATATAAAATGTAAGATATACTCAACTTTAGATGACGTCACTGATGAGTGTCGTTTCCTGATACCAAAGCCAGCTTGTCTATGAAGTTGAGGACTGCCTTCCACTTCTACTCAGTAAGACTTGATTAGTGTCACTTCTTCTTCACTGTTTGGAGAAGATCAATGAGATCACCTGAGCCTGGATGCGTCTGTGGGCAGGTTTGTATCATGAAGTCACTGTTTTTAAAGTACTGCGCCTATTAGAATCATGTAGGTGCCTGTGCCCTCTTACCTATTTTGGGGGATTTTTCCACTGTATCCATCACTTGATAAGTTTACTCATTTAAAACATTTGTAGAAACTACTGTCATCCCTTTGACTCCCCCCTCTTGGTTTATAACAGAAATTCATGCCTCATCTTCCTGTTTCTTATTAATTTTTCTGGGGATTATTCATTTTATTGGTCTATTTAAGGGAATGAATTTACATTCACTAATTATTTTCCTTTGAAGGTTTCTTTTTTCATTTCATTAATTTCTGCCCTGTCTTTATTATATCCTCCTCACTGCTTTCTTCTAATCCAATTTGCTATTGTCCTGCTAATTTTAAGACAGCTTTGAACCATTGCCTCTGGCTTTTTTCCCCCTCACAGTATAATGTATGAGTCTACAACTCTAAACACTGTCCCAGCACATCTTTCTGTCTGTCTGTCTCATACATATGTATTATAAATATATTAATATATAAACTTACATGTATAAATATATGCGTATGTATGTATGTATGTATGTATGTATGTATGTATGTATATGAGAGAAAGAAAGAGAATGAAGTGGAGTTTTCTTAGTGGAGACGCCCTGGCTCTTTGTTTCCTAAGTCTCCGCAGGCCCCAGCCACCCCCCAGCATCTCCCCCTCCACTCATCCCTCCACCCTAGGAGCCTGTCTTCATGTAAGTCTGCTTCTCAAGCTTCTGACACGCCCATCCCCAGGCTAAGACTTTCAGATCAGTGAGAGAAGCGAAGGCGGTGGTCAGGCAGTAGACAGCACACATCAGCATTCATGCTGAGTACTCCATTCCAGCATGACATTGACTTGACCACAGATTAGTTATCAACATGCATTGAGCTTTTTCTGGGTATCTTTAAATTCCTAGCTTAATTCTCCCATGGTCAGAGAAGTCATCTGAGTGACTTGAATCCCTGGTCGATGTCCCATATCTCATAATTCAGCAAATGGTGAATATTGTAAGTACACTTGAAAAGAAGGAAAACACTTTTTCTTTGATTCTGAAGACAACATAATCTTTAACCCTGTTGAACATTCCATATATTGCTGATTTTTCGTTTTTCCCTCATGATCTGTGGATTAGTAATCTATTATCAGATCTCCTCCATGGTAGAATTGCATTTTGCAAGAAGATTGAATCATGCACATTACAAAAGTCTCCATCTTCTGTTTGCTTTTTGCTTCATATATTAAAAAAAAAGTGCTTGTTGCTCTCTGTGCGGCACACTTTGCTGGCCGTCTGCATTTTTGAAATGTGCTTGAGCTGGAGTGTCCACTTAGGATTCTCATGATGACTGATGTCACTCAATTTCTTCTTGCAATAGGAATATCACTTTATCCACATTTTTTTTTGCCCGTAAGTTATGTGATGTTTACACCATCTCCCCTTATAAGCTATCATTCTATGGTTCTTTTATCTAGGACTTATTCCCTTCTCCCTCTTGCTCCAGTCCAGCTCACTCTGGCCACCCCCCCTCGCTCCGCCCGCTGCTCGCTCCAGGCCACCAGCTCTCTAATGCCTGGCTTGCTTAGGCCAAAGCACACTGTATCTTTCTTCAGACATCCATTTGAGGGCATCAGATCTCGCTATGGATGTTTGTGAGCCACCATGTGGTTACTGGGATATGAATTCACGACCTCCTGAAGAGCAGTTGGTGCTCTTAACCACTGAGCCATCTCACCAGGCCCCCCCCCCCCCCCCTTTAAATCTAGAGCATGTTAAAAGAAGATTTAACTTACCAAAGTCAGATCTAGATTGGTTCTCAGAACAAACTTAGAAGAATTAGTCTGTATATCCATTATTTGAAGCCATGCCATGTGTTTCATCTTACTGTGTCTTAAATTCTACAAAACATTATTTTATAAACAGATCACTTATTTGAATTTCTTATGTTACTTTGTAGCTACTTTTCCACCACTCCTTATTCAGACTTGAGTTTTCATATTTCATTTTCCACCAAATTGGATGTGGTGACTGAGGCCCAAAAGCCAACTTATTCAGAAACTGAAGGATGGGCCTGTACTGCAGAATAGGTTCAAGATCACCCTGGACAACTTGGTGAGATGAATCTATTCTTAATTGTGTTAAATGTGTTTGGTTTTTAAATGGCATCTTATTATGTATGTGTGTGTTGGAGTTGGAGTCATATGAAATTATGATCTGCCTAACATGGGTGACAAACTCAGGTCCTCTGGAAGAACAAGTGCTTTTAACCACTGAGCCATCTCTCTAGCTCCCATCTTTCCATGATTTTTAAGTTATAAAAATCATCACTTTAATCTTTTAATAAACTGCACTCATGTGCTGAAACTGCCTTCTCTAAGATCTATTTTCTTGAGTATATTGGTTAGAGTTATTTTCCAGTCCACATTTGACACACTTGCCTGTGAGTTTCGGTGTGGGATGCTTTTAGACCTTTCTTTGGCTTTTCAGTCAGCCTGTTTTATTTCCCTGAGTTCCTACTTATTTTTGCAGTGCTAAACTGTGAACAAACACTTTTTAGATGTAGTGCAAGGCTCTCAGTGATATAATCATTCCTCAGCATTGGGCTCACTTTGTCTTCTGACAACTCATCCTAAAGAGTGGATCACCTCACTTCAATTTAGGATTGAGTTGAAGTTGTATTTGAAGTTTTGGAAGGGCTGGTTTGTGTTCAGTGAGGGCTAGCTTCTCTAGTGTAGACTTTCAAAGGACCTATGTTAGTTAATTGTCTCCATGACAAATACCCAAGAAAAATAACAACTTGAAGGGACGGAGGCTAATTTGAGTGCTTAGCTTCACAGTACATTCAGTACATGGTTGTTTGTCCCATGCATTCTGCAGAGCATCATAGAAGTGCATCTCTCAGTGCTTTTTTTTCCTGTAGCAGTTTCAGTACCCAAGTCCTATCATAGGTCCCATGGGTCCCATATGAATCTCTTTCTTCACCTAATAGCAGACAGAAAGCAGAGTGTAAAGAAAGGTCTTCACACCATGTATAACTTTCAAAGTCATGCCTTCAGTGGCCTGCTTCTTTCAAGCCCGTCTTCTTTCCTAAGGTATTCAGAGCCTCCCAATTTAGCATCATAAATAACAGCTAAACATGGAACACAAGCCTGTGGGGACCATTTCATAGTCAACCAACAATATTCTCCCCTTGGCCATGCCATAGTGTGTCCATCTCCAAAAGTTCCCTATATTCTTGCAAGTTCTATCACTGTTCAGGAAGTCAAAAAGTCAAATCCCTTGGGAGACACGTGTCAAAACGATAGCCCTTGTAAGATAAGAAATAGAAGAAAGAATAAAACTCCTCTGTTTCCAAAGTAGAAGGCTACAGGGCTGGGGATGCCTTTCCCAATGTGGCAGTGGTAGTAAGAAGAGGACAATGGTAAAGAAAGATCATCTCACAGAATGGCCCCAAACCCAGTAGGGCAAATACTAAACTGAGCAGATCTGTGTCCAGCATCCAGAGTGTGTGGTATTGTGATGTGCGTTCCAAAAGCCTTAGGCTCTTTTCCTATCGCTTTGTCATTTGAAGTTCACAAGGCCTTCACCTTGGGCTGGCTCCACCCAATGCCTGGGACCTCCCTCATATACATGCTTTATGTTCCTCGTACCGCTCAAATCTTGAGATATACAGTGAAGGTTATAAGACACACTCGTGACTTCATACAGTGCCTTCCCATGGGCTCTCCCGAGCCTTCTTTAAAATCTGGATGGAAGTCTATATGTCCTTGCATTTCTTGCATTATTCCATCTGCCAAGCCAGCATCATGTAGATGGCACCATGTTCTTCTCCAAGCTTGAGAAGTAGGAGGACGATCTCCAGCCATGGCTACAGCAGTCTCTGAGTATTCTGGTGGCAACGTGGGATGAAATGAACGGTAAGAAGACTGAGCTCATATGTGTTTGGTTTTTCATATCCATGGAGCTTCCCTGCATGGATAACTGGATAACATCTGATTCTCAAAGAACCCTTGAGGTGTTGTTCCTAGCTTCTGAACACAAAGCACTTGGCTTCTTTTTGATAGGAGTCAACATTTAAGTTGGTTCCTGAGATTTGTAATAATTAAGAATCCTGTGAGAATCTTGTTGTACAATCTGTGATCCTTTTCAATAGACCCATTTCTACCATCTGCAATGGGGTGAGGGAGCTGCTGAGAAACACTCAGTTAAAAATGGCTCCCACAAGTTGTTCTGATCAGGTTTCAAAAAGTTGGAGACTCCTGAAAGATGAAGCTTTCTAGCCGTGCCGCCCTCGCCACTGCTGTGTGATGTACATCTAATGATGCTCATTTCAATCACAGGCCGCCGATTCTAATCCTGACAGTTTCACAGGACTGTATGTATGCACTGTTTTGGACTGGGCTTAACTATAGGAAAGGAGAAAATCAAACCCAGCAGTTATTGGAACACACTGGCTTTATGTTCTCTTCCAAACATTCGGGGTCAACTATCCAGGTCAAATACTGTAATCCTGTGAACCTGTGAGGGACCTGGGTAACGTCTACTCACGCTGAGACTCCCTGAGTAGGGCAATAACCTCCATTATTTTCAATAACTGCTCCAGCACCTTCCGTTACATCCATATTCCACTCAATGAGAGAGAACTAAACCCATGCAGAAGGTGATGCTCTCTTCTCTCCTAAGACATACTCACGGGAGGCTGCTTCTGTATACGTTCCATTGGCCATGATTACTTAGAAAAGAGGCTTGAAAACTCCAGTGTTTACTCTGTGTAAACCAACACAAATCAGAGACGTGCCTTACTTCAAAAAATAGATACAAAATATTGGATAAAAACTACCAGCGACTACATAACTTCCCTGTTGGAAAAGAGTCCTGCTGGGTTCTGTGAGAATATCCACCCCTGACCTCATTGCTGTGTCCTTAAACTGACACTCTGTGGTGTCATGACAGCCCTTCACTCACTTTTGGAAGTATCAGGGTGATGCGATTCCCGAGAGACAGGGATAGAGGCTCAGCATGAGTAGGAACAAGTTAAGTGGCAAGATCTGAGTTTACATGGAGTCTTCACATGTGTTCTGTTGCCTAGCAGTCCCTGTTTCAGAACATATCAGACACAGATCTGAAGTGCGCAGAAAGGAGACAGAACCAGAGACCTATCGTGAGCAGGGCACAGACAAGGTCCTCGGCAGATAGGCATATCTAAGAGCAATTTGCCATAGGAAGGGCTGAAGGAAGAAAGGAGGTCTGAGATCCTGACAGTGGGTCTTGGTAGAACTGGGACATTCTGGTTCTGAGAAACTAGGCTGTCATCTCTCTCTAGTGCTGTTGCCCTGAAGAAAACATAGATCAGAACAAATAGATTAATGGTGGACTTGCGTTACAGGCTATATAGCTGGGTCTTAAGGTCCAGGGCCTAGTGGTGTTAAGGTGGATGGATAGGAAACTAGGGCTTTCATTTCTTGGCAGCCAGGAGTAAGCCCTCCATCCCTCCTGTGTTGATTAATCATACAGAGAGTCTGGACTTCTGCTCTTATCAGGGCTAAAAAGGATCCAATCCCCTTCCCATAGGACTGATAGCAGAAGAGGCCTAGCAGATAGTCAGCTCAAGCCACTGAGCTGGCCTAATGAGCCAGTCTCCCTCAGCAGGCATTGTGGGCAGTGAGAAACCATAATGAGGTCCCTTCTCTCCCCTACAGAAATCATCAGAGGCCTGGTAGAGAACTTTAATGTCTTTATATACCTCCACACAGAGATAACGAAGAGGCTGCTCCATCTGGGTACAGAGATGTTTTCCCCTGGACATGAACCAAATCTGTCAGTAATGACACCACATCTCTCTACCCAACCGCACGGTGTCCAAGGATTCCTGTGGAAATAAGTCATTTAAATAAGATCTAGAGTCTGTGGCATCATCTAATGTCCAGGTTGCAATTCAAACACCGTTCATTAAGCAAAGAAAAAGGAAGACCCGGGAGTCGACAGATGCAACCTGAAGTGGCAGAGATAGCAGAACAATCGGAGAAGGTTTGCAGTATGTTGTTACAAAAAATGCATGAAAGGGCCAATGAGAAACCTTCTAGAAATATGCTTTAAAAATATAAACACCAGAAAAAAAATATCTTAGAGGGGAAATGAAACATTCTTAAAATGAAATGTGAAGACCAGAATATATAGTAACCAAACTAAAAACCAAATGGAAAAGGGAGAGGACAAAGAGAAGACTTGGTGACCTTGAAACTAAAAACATTCTGTGCCTGTTTCAAAGGAAGTATTCAAGACATTTGTATCATAAATGGGGAGGACAAAGGAATGTAACAGCAGGCAAAAAAGCACCTTCTAGAAAGCTATACAAAAATTACTTATTCAAAAAATACCAGAAAATTTGTTAAAGTAAACTTAAAGAAGGCAAAAAGAGAATAAAATAGAACACAAAGAAATAGAAAAAAAATTAAGTGGTAGCTTTAAGCTTTGATATAGCAAAAATACACTAAACGTAATGGTCTACACCTTGCAATGGCAGACAGGCTTGAAGCATTGTTGACATGCAGTTTGTTTTAAATCTAATAAGAGCTTAAAAATGAAAAGGAGATTTATGGTATGCAAACATTAATCTAAAGAAATCAAGGTGTCTACTACCAGATGCTAGACCTGAGAGCAAGGGAAATTACTAGAGACAGAGAGGGATGTTGCATGTTAAGTAGAAACATTATTTTCTAGATTTCCTGGTTTTGGGGGTGGAGGACAAGGTCTCACTACAAACCTTGTCTGGTCTGGAACTCACTATGTGGTCGAGGATGGCCTCAAACTCATACATTTACCCACCTCTGCCTCACAAATGCTGGGGTTAAAGGTATGTGCCACCACCCCTAGCTAAAAATCAATTATTAGTACATGCTTATCATCCATCATTCTCTTTCCCTTCTCCCTCATCCTCTACCTCCTCTCTTTGTCTCTTATTCCCTCCTTTCTATCCCCCTAGGTCAAATAAATCTCTTTTGTGCTGAGAACCCAGTCTTGGGGGTCCTGAGCAGAAACTGTTCTTTATACCTGTTCATTGACACTTAGGCTGATTCTGTAGCCTGACTGTCATTACTGTGAACCAGCATGTAAGTGTCTCTGTGATATGTTGACTCAAGGTTCCTTTGGGCATATACCAGGAGTGCCATATCTGGGTCACATGCTAGTTGGTCTTTCAGTTCTTTAAGCTCCATGGTTACTTCCATTTACCTGGGCTAATTTACACTCCCGCCAGCAGTGGATAAGTGTCCCCTTCCCCCCAGCAACCTCTCGAACACTTGGGGTGAGATTCGATCTCTATGAAGCTTTAATCGTCACTTGCCCAAGGATAAAGCTTTTGGGCATTTTTTTCAAGTTTATTGACCATTTGTGTTTTATCTTTTGAGCAGTGTCTGTTCATCTCTTTCACCCATTTGTTGATTGGGTTGTTTGCTAAAGCCATACATATAATAAGAATTCTACATACATATAAAATATATACATATAATAACAATTTTACATATGCATATAATATATACATATAGTAAGAATTATAATCCAAGCCTACGAGTTTATTTTAAAAATTAAAATTGCAGCTGGGCAGTGGTGGCGCACACCTTTAATCCCAGCACTAGGGAGGCAGAGGCAGGTGAATTTCTGAGTTTGAGGCCAGCCTGGTCTACAGAGTGAGTTCCAGGACAGCCAGGAAACCCTGTCTCGAAAAAAAAAATTAAAATTGCTTAAAATTAAATAAAAACAGAAGTTATATCTACATATAAAACACAAAGCTATTAACTTTTAGGGAAAAAAAGAGAAAAAAATTTTCTCAGACTTAAGACTTAGAGGAGAGTTCTCAGGACAATTCATGGTCAAAATGGAGAAATAGAGCATTCAAGTTTCATCAAAATTTAAAACGTCTGCTTTGGGAAAGACCCTTCAGAAGGTGCTTAGTCACAGTGCAGGCTTGCAGAGTGATGTGCTGGGGTCTGGCTGTTAATGAACATTACATCACAATTAGAAGCTTAGAGTTAGTCAGGTGGAAATAGTGAGGAGGACCCAGCTGTACTCCGATCAGAGACCTCAGCATCTATGGCCAGTGGCATCCCGATGCCTTAAGTCAGAGTAGTATTAACAGAAGAAAGGGAAGGACATGGAGGAGGGATAGCCGTGGCTCACACCACACATACATACTCATTTCAGGAAGCCAAAGTGAGTGTAAGCTTTCAGGGTAGAGAAAAAATAAGCAGTTCCAAATTCCATTCTGCTTCTGAAGTATATGCTCAGACATGCACGATCATTCCTGCCCCCAAATTTCTGCCTGGAATGTAGGGTCCTGGGAACAGCAGGCCCAGAGAGGATGTCTTAGATGAATCATTTAAATAAAAACCTTTCAGAGCTTGGATTTGTTACAAACAGTTCAGAAGGTTGCGGGGAGAGAGCGAACACACCCGATCTTTAGTTTTCTTGTCTTAACTCACTTTTCTCTGTTCTCTGCAGATGTCAGTGGCCATATTGTTACGCTTGTTAGCAGACTGCATTAGACCTTAGGCTTACTGGCTGCAGAGGGACTATGTAAATAGACCAATTCTTTACATCAAGTTAAGTGTTTAGGGCTCAAGGGACATCTCAGTGGTACAGCACTTGCCTCAAATGCTGGAAGCCCTGAGTTCAGGCTTCAGCATGGGAGGCAGGATAAGGAGAGGGGATAGGGCATCAGACAAACAGGTATGTAATAGAATGTAGAAAAAATGGGAGAGGCAAATAAAGACAAAGAAAAGACAATATAGACAGGATGGAAAGGGAATATGGAGAGAGGGAGACAGACAGACAGACAGGGAGAGACAGACAGAGAGACAGAAAGGAGAGGAGAAGAAAGAAGAAGAGTGGGAAGGGGAGAGAAGGGGGGAGGAGGGGAGAGGAGGAGAGGGGAAGGGAATGGAGCAGGGGAGGGGAATGGAGAAGGAGAGGGGAGGGGAGGGAGGGGTGGAGAGGGGAGGGAAGGGAGGGGAGGAAGGGGAGGGGAGGGGAGGGAGGAAGGGGAGAGGAGGGAAGGGGAGGGGAGGGA
>NW_021604716.1:538518-559193 GCF_004785775.1 Grammomys surdaster | reverse complement strand
GAGGAGAGGAGAGGAGAGGAGAGGAGAGGAGAGGAGAGGAGAGGAGTATTGGGTTGTGGCAGGAAGTATTACAACTCCAGATCAGGGCTGGAGAGATAGTTCTGCACTTGCTGTACAACATGAGAACCTGAGGTCAAATTCAAAGCACACGTGAAAACCCAGGCATGGCTATGCAAGTGCCAGTCACCCCAGAGCTGTGGAAGGCTGAGGGACGATGGTAGCTGGTGCTTGCAAGAAGACAACAGCCTAGCAAACAAGTAAAGAACCCAGTAAGTTTCAGTAAGAGACTCTGTCTCAAGGGAGTAAGGCAGAGAGTGGTAGACAAGAATACCGTTCTCCTTCAACCTTTCCATGCACGTGCACGTGCACACACACTTGCACACGTGAACACACAAGCTGACAGATGAATTCATCTACTCCACCTCCTTTGCTAAAAGTAGTGGTCATTATCTATCACGTGACAGTCATCAGATATAAAGAGTTCACATATTTCTTACCAAAAGGGTCGAGCCCTACTCATTGTTTACTCAAAAAGGGAAATGAGCAGTTACACAACTATGGTCAAGACTAATAGTTATCAGTTCATTCATACTCATTCTTCGCTGCATGTGTCCTGGAATCTTTTATTTTGCCCAGTTCTACATACCATGCAAACACTACTCCCTGCTACACACAGGGAAGCAGGAAGGCAAGCAGCCAGCCCCACAATCCATAACTTAGGTCTGCCTGAAGCAGAACTGGAATGCGGGGAGCTTACCCTGAAAGGTGCTTTTCCCTGCATCTCCAGTGCAGGAACATGCAACAGAACCACAGAAGCCTCACCCCCCCTGCCCTAGTGAGTCCCTCTGACTTCATGAGCAATTGTGCTTGTTCTGTGGTGGCTGCTGATGGAGGCATTGGTCTGAACTGAGAAACATAAACCACATGAGAAGGCCAGACAGTGGGGAGCTCCCCGTGGTCTTCCTCAGCTCCAGGGAAGCAGTGCTCCGGGGTTCTAAGGCTCCAGCTGCATCCATCCTTCTTCCTAGAAGTTTGAGCACTTGGGGAGGCCCCTGCTGAGTTGTACTTAAACGAACTCCACACTCAATATGGGCTTGTAGCTCAATTCAGGCGCTTATTCTTGACCCCACATCTTTCTAACTAAAGCATGTACCAGGCTCTGGAGTCCAGTCCTGCTCAGGGACTATCTAGTTTTACCCTGTGAGCAGTTCTAAAGCGTAGAACACCAAGACTTAGGGAGGCCAGGCTAACAGTCCCAAGCCTGTAAATGAGATTTGAAGCCTGGCTTATTTGGCATCAGATTTGCTGGGCATCTGAACCCAGCATTTAAGCTCTTTCAATATGTTCCTTCTCCCAAGTGTACAGATTATCCTGGAGGAAAGATGTCACCCAAGGGCTTGAGACCAGGTTAGTCTGCAGGGAACCAAAGGCCGTAGGGCCTTCCTTGGTACAGCTGTTTAATAAGATCTTGGTGTGGGTCCTATTGTATGTTATGCCCTGGCACCGAGGGTCAGGGACCACCTGTTGTATTCAGAACATCAAATGCCCATAATCAAGTCCCTGATACTAGGTTTGAGATGTTCACTATGACCATGGAAAGCCTTCAAGGCCATCTGGCCTAGTGAAAAGAGCATAGGATTTAACCTCAGTCATTGAGAATTAAGGACAAGAGCCTCATTTCTTGAGCTGCTACAGATTAGGTAAGTGGACTGCCTCCACTCAACCCCACACATAATTAACTCCTCCGTGTGCCCCCTTGTCTCTTTGTGACTTGGCTTCACTAACTGTACAAAGCAGGTACTGATGAAATGTGCTTCTCTCGCCTAAGGAAGGCATGCTTGCAAAGTCTTTGGGACAGCTATGCCCTGGAGAAGCATTGCTCTTCCATGCCCAGCCCCTGTGTGGACCCTGGGAGATAGCACTTGCCTCCTATGATAAAATCTGAGCACTAACAATAGCCTTTTTCCTTAGCTGTAAAAAGTACCGCTATTCCTGTCTCCCCTCCAGTGACTACTTTTTGAGTAGTCATTCAATAAGCAGATTTTAAAAGACACCAAGGCCATGGATGGTATCCCATAGCTTTGATTAACCTATTATGTATTTGAACCTCTGCTTACATGTCCATTAAATGGGTAGCCTCATGAGGCCTCCTTGGTATAAGAATACTGCGTAAGCAATGAACACTGCACAACTGTAATTTAACACCACTCCTCCCCTCTGCCCCCTTCATCATATCCCCCTTCCTCTGCTTCATCACCACCGCCCATCACCCCCATCATCTCGGCACTTAAAGTGACAAGGAAACCACCCTCCTAGTTCCCTGTGCATTATGGTTTCTCCATTTCACCTTTCTCAGCTGTCCCAGGATCCCTGAACTCCTCTGAACGTATCCCCTGCATCTCAGGACAGTCCTTGTTCCTCTTCCTTGCCATCCCACCCCCTGCCCGCCACAAGGCACCTGGCAGGAAACTCTTCCCTTCCTTTCCCGCCCTATTCCCTTAGGTGACATGCAGTGCACAGGGGTATTATTTCTCTTGGCACAGGTATCCAGCTGTCAGGGAGACAGATAGGTCTTGGCTGCAAGGCGGAAAGGGAGGTAAGGAAATGAGACTCGAATGGAAAAGGGCCCCTGGCCAGGAACTTGAAGAGGTGAGGAGGAGGGTGTCAATAGAAGCAGCAAGGGAATCAAGAACAGTCCAAAATAAAGCAACCACAGATCTTTATTTGAGGATCCAGACTCTCTGACACCCCCTCTACTTACCCAAGGAAGCAAGTCCAAGTCACATCCACAAATCAGGGGTCGGGGATGGCGCTAAGGTGAAAGGTTACCTGGCCTGGGGGTCGGGGATGGCACTAAGGTGAAAGGTTACCTGGCCTGAAGTCTCATTTCTGATTAATTTTTCATTTGTATTTTTCACCATCAAAACAGAAAATGGGATTGTAATAAAGATTACATCGCTTAATACCTCTAGCTACTATAACAGCCTTAGTAAGCTACTAGGAAGCCCTAAGCAGTATTAGCTAATTACCTTGCTTTATTGGTTATTGTAGCACTAAATCAAAAGCACCGAGCAGGGGCTTTGGAGACAGCTCAGTCGGTGTGTGCAAGCATGAAGACCTGAGTTGAGATCACAATGCAAAAATAGCTGGATCTGGCCATGGCATTTGTAACACTAGTAGAGGAAAGCAGAGACAACTGGATCCCTGGCATGTACTGACGGACTGGGCCAACCACTCTGTGAGCACCAGATTTGGGGATCGAGACCCTGTCTCGAAAGATAAGATGAGGAGTTTGAGAAAGACACCCGATGTTGACCTCGGACATCCGTGTGCACACCCACCCACTCACACATGTGTGCAGGAGTGTGCATGCATATGCCTGTGTGTGCACACACACACAGTATAGAGAATGCAGATGATAGACTTGGAAGCTAGAGAGATTTCATCTGAAATTCTACCTTGGCCACTTGCTGGACTCTGAGAATTTGACTTAGAAACCACTTCTTTCAGCTCCCAAACCTGTAGCCACAGTACAACCTTCCTTTGCCCTGAGTGATATCTGCAAGGTGTTTCCTCTCTGTGTGTGCTTCTGAGCTGAAGAAACAAAAGCAGAGGAGAGATGATGCTACCTTCTGAGATACTTCTGCCTCTTACGTAGAAAGCTTCTAGGGTACCAGCCACCACTCCCAAGAGAGGGGGGATGAAGAAAGAAAAAGCCAGAGTGTCTGAGAGATGGCAGACAAGGGCAGTGGCCATAAAGTTATCCCTTCTGGACAGGACACTGGCTGTGGAGTTGGAATGTCTGCTTCACATGGAACTGCTGGTCCCCAGCTGTAAGACTGAAGCAGTTGCTTCTCCCCCACAGCACTTGCATTCTGGCGAGAATCAAATGAGGGAAGATCTGTGAGCCTTGGAGTTAGTCAGAATCCTTACGTTAGCCCTGGACAGGAATAAACTGGAAAATCAGGTTAAACAAAAGCAGGGACAATCTCAGACCAAGCAGCATCTGCATGCGGCTCAATTCCCAGGTCACAGGCTCCCACTCTTCTCCCTACTCCTTTTTTCCATCCTAGCCTCAACTATTACCCACAAAGTTTATTCTACTTCATTTCACCTAAGTCCTGTTTGCTTTTTCAAAAATGCATGGTTTCATTCCACACCCCGCCCCTACCTCCCCATAAGCTGGGTCCATGGAAAGACAAACCCTGGAAATAGAAACCTCATCCATCCTTTGGTCAGGACTTTGACAGACTTGCTTAGAGTTTTCCACTCCTCACCCTTATCTGATCATTTCCAGTGTTTACTCTTCCAGCCAGTTGGGCTACTACTGTTTGTGTAGATTGAGTTCAAATTTATTTTCCAGTCAGCAACACTTAAACATCAGCTTCTTAGGAAGTTTCTGGAAGGGCAATCTCTAGGTTAGGAGATATGACATTACACTCGTGACACTCTGGAAAGTTGACCTCAGTCCCTTCATTCAGCCTTCACCCACCCCACCCTAAACAGGCCCTCAGGTAAACAAGCCCTGTGTTTCCAGCTACCTGTCTCCCCTAGTCCCCCAAATCAATATACACTCCCCATACAATGGAAAACCCTGGGCTATCCTACATGTCTTGACTCAGGTATGACCCCAAGAATAGGTCCCTTTTCTCTATCCCCATAATTTAGCAAAAAATAATGTCCTGGTTAACTTTTACCTTTCAGTTTGACATAGACTATTGTCATCTCAGAGGAGAGACTTAGCTGAAAATTGCTGAGATTAGATTGGCCTAGGGGCATGTTTGCAGGGGTGTCATAAATGTTAATTGGTGTAAGAGGGCCTAGCACACTGAAAGCAGCACCATTCCCTAGAAAGGTGGCTCTGAACTGTATAAGAAAGCAGCTGACTATAAAGCTAGCCTTCAAGTCGTCTAGCAAATAGCATTTCCTTCTTAATGTCTGATGCTCTTCTTTGGTCAGGACTAATGCTGCATAGAATGGTAAGCAGGTCTGCGTCCAAGTTCCTGCTTGAGTGTCTGTCTTGACTTTCCTACAGGATGAACTGTGACCCAGAACGTGAAACAAGCTTTTTCCTCTCTTGTTTTTGGTCATGGTATTTATGATAATGGCAGAATGAAACTAGAATGCATCATACATTGTGGCCATGTGTATCTATTCTTCTTAATTATGGACTTCTTAAGGTTAGAAACTCTTATAGTCCCTTCCTCCCTCTTGAGAGTTTCGTAGAACCTGACACAGAGTAGGTGCTCAAAGACTGTAAAATGAAATAGGACATTATCTTCAAAAGTACTCATGTGAGCAAGTTTTATGTTTCATTTAGACCTGCTGCTGAGTCATCCTACTCTGTTTTGTTTTACTGCTATGTAATACCATAGCTCAAAAGACAGTAATGATCTTACTACCTTTGCCAGTGTCTGTGAGTTAACAAGCTGGGAGACGCTTAGTCCACTCTGGCTCTGGGTCTGGCACTGGTGCAGTCTGACAAGGAACATGGGAAGAACATGGGCCAGGAGCAGTGTTGGGCACATAGTAGGACAGCAGGTAGCATTCTCTTCATGGGGTCTCAGGCCTTTTGTGTGGTGCCTAGGTCTGAACTGGTTTGGGCTCTCTCGCAGCATGGTGGCATCAGTTCAGCTGTGTGGCTTATGTGGAGACTAGACTCCAAAGAAGACAATTCAGGATAAGTGCAACAAAACCTGCATCACCGTTTATGACCTATACTCAGAAGTCTCCTGCAAGAGAAACAAGTCCTCTTAACCTCTAACCATCTCTCTCACCCTAGGGTCCTTTCTCAGCTCTTCTTTCTATTCTTAGTGCCTAAGGCAGTGTTCAGTACAGTAGCATTAGCTGTTGCAAATAATACACTAGGGGAGTAGGGGAAAGTGCTGGTTTTATAAGAATGAATATACAAACAAATCTGAACAGGGCGGGCTGATATCATTCCATATTTTTTTCCCAAAGGGAACAACGGAATCTGACATTCCTAAAACAAGAACTCTTTCGGAAAGCAACAGCAACAACTAATCAGTACTGACCCATGTTTTCCCTAGAAATTCCACAAAGACCTGGGGATTCCTTACCCCTTGGCTTCTGGAGTTCTCAATAAACTCTCTACTCCAAAGTCTTTGTTGGATTCAGAAAGTCTGTCTTGCTCTACTAGGCCAACCGCCAGAGTGGCTGCCGGGCTTCCAGACTCAGACACAAACGTGTAGGGTGGAGTCCATGATAGCGAGGATCCAGGCCCAGCTGGAAGACAGCCATGGGCTCTGCTGGAGCAAGAGGCTGCAGGAAGTGGAGGAAGAAGGAAGCCATCAGGTTGGCAAGCCCCACCCCTCTTCTATTTCCCAAGAGGTCAGGCAAATGTCATCAGATGATTTTTTCCAGACATGAACAGGGGTTCTAATAGGATTCTTTCTATGAGGAGACAGCTCACTATTCACACACACACACACACACACACACACACCATTATTTTAAAATTTCAAACTTCAGAGACCCCAGGTTGTGAGATTCACCCTCTGCAAAGCCCATAACCAAAAGAAATGACCACTCAAAGGACCCAGGCTAACACACCCATGTGTCTCCCTGCCTCCGTCTTTTTCTAAGGTTAGTGTACCACACAGCTCCAGACATATCTGAGGGAGAAGGTACAGGCAGTGCTTGGTGGCCAGAGGTCTTTGCTAGTATGATGGTTCTCAGCTTTTGCTGAGTCTGGTCCAAATATTTGTTGCATCTCTCTTTCTGAATATCCTCCCTGGAACGCAACAGCTACAGCACTTTGTTTTCCATCCCCTGAACATGGCTGGGTTTAGAGCTCTCCAATTTCTTGCTCTCTGCCATTTAACACACACGGCAATAAAACACAGAGCCATTTTCCATGATCTTTAGTTAATGATGCAGTGTCTGGCAGCGTCTCCATCGCCAAAGCCATCCTTGGGAAAAGTTCTCATTCAAACACTCTAGAAGTTGTTTTGCGGGTCCTTAGACTTGGACATTCTCGGGCAATCTGGATCTTATTTTAACTGAAACTCATTTATTCTCCTCAGAACAAAAGAATTCCAACAATTCGACAGTCCTTCACACTGCTATGTCACCAGCCAGAGACTTCCTGCACTCTGAGAAACAAGGCAGTGTGGCTTGGGAGGTCAGAAAGAGAGATGATGCCTGGTGGTTGTTGAGGGGCATCTGTTTCTAATTGTTCTCATTCTTCATCCGAAGAGCCACACAGTCAGGAATTGAACGCCAGTGTACATCACTACCGAGAGCTTTCAGGCTAGATTTAATCCCAGAGCTGCAAGCCCCATTCCAATGGCAGCCCACACATGATCCATACCGGGAAGGAAAGCAAGAACATTTTCTGTTCAGTTCTCAGAATGCAGTATAAGATCAAGAGCTCAGTTACAAGAGGGCATCCCCACAGTCTGTCCTTAGGAGACTACAGACACCTGGGGTGGCTGGTGATATCAAACTTCAGGATCTACATGACACCCACTTAGAAAAAGACAGACAACCCAACTCTGAACTCCATCATAAACTCCAAACCTGCCTGAACCTTAGAAGAGTTAGGAGCTATTATTCTAGATGGGTGGATTGTTATTGTTTGAAGCCACCATCCTGGGGACGATGGTCTATTCTGAGTCATTTTTCACCCTCGTCCTGCCTCTAAGGTTGTCCACCCCCACCTTTCCCTCATTCAGTGTTGGTCCACAGGCAATCATCAATCACTGAGTGCTCACCTATGTTCTGGGCTATCCCTATCCTGAGGGTTACTAGAGAATACAGTTCTTACCTTTCAGGAAGTAGTTAGTCATGCTGCAGCAAAAAACATATCCAGAACAGAATGTCTTAAAATGACCAAGACTTATTCTGGACACACTTCTTACCCATTGAGGATTGGTGGAGCTCTGTGATCATATAATCTGTAGTCAGGATGCAGGTCCTGGGATACAGGCTGATAGAGGATGCTAGAACCCTCAGAGGCTGAACCATGCAAAGAGCAAGAACAGAAGACTCCTGATGGTGGAAACAGGGACATGCACAGGAGTTACTGTGGGATGGTCATTCTGAGTGCAGTCATGGAAACCTTCAAGAGGATGGGACTATTCAGATGAAACACTGATGATGGAGAAGAGGTAGTCTTGGGAGTCTCTTGTGGTAGAGCACTCCAAGACAGACCAGTATTGTCAGCACCATATATCAAGACCAGACTTGTCACATCAAAAGAACTAGACAACAGCCAATGTTCCTGGACCCCAGAAAACAAGGGAGGAGGCAGAGGATAAGAAGGTGTTAAGGTAGCAGGGAGTAAACATTTATGTTATTCTCTTTCATGGTGCTCTGACTAAATAGAGGGAGGAAAGGTAGATTTCAGTTCATGGTGCCAGAGGGATACAGTATACCATGATGTGGAAGGCATGGCAGAGCTCGTACAAGGAGAATGTTAGCGCTTCCCACTGCATGGCAGGTACCAGATGTGTGTATAGCCTTCGAAGACTCACCCTCCATCCAGGTCCCACATCATACAGCTTTCAAAATAGCACCACAAACTAGAGGTGAAACATCAAGCACTGAGCCCAATGGGGACAGTTTCTATTCAAGCCATGACATTCTGTCACCGGTCTCCAGAGGCTCCCGGTCATTTCATGACACAAAATTCCTTCCAACTTCATAGCTTTCAACAATCTCAACACTGTTCAAAACTCAAAGGTATCTTCTGAAACTCAAGACAAACTATTACCTTGGTAAAGCGATGGCAGTACCTGTACACAATGGAATTGTATTAGGCCATAAAGAAGAGTGTCATATTGGGACCAAAGATGTAGCACAGCAGACAGAGTGCTTGCGAGGATGCACAGAGCCCTGGCTTTGTTTCCTAGATCTACAGTCGTTAGGGTTATGGTCGAACACAGCTGTAATCCCAGCTTTTGGTAGATAGAAGCAGGAAGATTATAACTCCAAGGTTATCTTTACCTATATACTGAGTTTGAGGCCAATCTGGAATATTGAATGAATCATTGAGTGAATGAATGAATGAATGGATGAATGAATACTCAGGAAATGGATGAAACTAGAGATCATATTGAGCAAAGTGAACCAGACTCAGAAAAACAAGCAGCACATGTTTTCTGCCGTAGCTTGCTTACTCTACCATCTAGTTACCTATCTACCTATCATCTATCTATCATCTATCATCTATCTATGTCTGTCATGTATCTATCATCTGTCTCTCATCATCTATCATGTATCTATAACTATCCATTATCTATCATCTACATATCTATTATCTATCACCTCTCTATCATATGTCCATCATGTATCTATTATATTATATAACTGTGCATCTGTCATCTACCTATCCGTCACATATCTCTTATCTATCTATCTATCTATCTATCTATCTATCTATCTATATATATATATATTATAATCTATCATCTATGTGTCTTTATATCATCTATCATCTAAAAGTAGAAAGACATGAAAGTAGAAAGGGGCCAATGAAAGGGGAGGAAGAAGCCTAAAGGCAGCAGGAAGGGATAAGAAGAAAAAGCTAATGGAACTCTATGACTTGAAGCAGAAGGGGACCCTGTTTAGGGAAGGAGAGAAACCTTGGAGAGCAAGGAGGGAGGAAAAAGGGAGTCGGGAGGAAGAAATAAATATGATGTACATGTATGTAAGTGCCAAGATGAAACATGCAACTTTATAGACTAACTAAAATTAAATTCAAACTACTTCAAAAGAAAAATGGAGCAGGCCCCGCTAATCAAACAACACACAGTCCCTGCGACACCTACCCACTAAAGCTCTTTCCCAGCATGGCCACTTGAGGCTGCAGCCAGCCTGGTGTGGAAGCAATCAGTTCCTGGGGTGTTACAGAGAGTCACGCAGACTGCAATAACTAGCTGCCTTGCTCAAGTGGAAACTTCCTCCGCCATCTCCTCTCCTGAGGAATGGGCAGCAGTTCCTCAGGCAGCTCAGGATATCAGATGCAGCCACAGCTTCGCTCTCACCCCCACCCCCACCCCCACCCCCACCCCCACCCCCACCTACAGTTAGTTCCACATCCTTCTCCATTATGCTCACCAGGGAAACAGCATAGCTGGGAGGAAAGGCCAAGAACCCAGGGAAGGGCTCTTGCTAGCAGAGAAAGGTCCCATGCCCACAATTAATTATACACATTTATTGGAGGGCTGGTAAACAAATCAGCGTCATTGATGATTTATCCCCTCATTTGCATTGAGCACGCACCTCATAAATCAATAAGAGAAAATGGCATTAAAGCCTTGGTGTTAACGTTAAGCAAATCGCAGTGTACTGGTTCTCTTAATTAAAAGAATGTGTGTGTTGAATGTGTCCATGTGTTATATTAGATATGGTCCATTTTTAAATTGCCTTTTCCTATCAAAAGCCACAATAGGAGTTTGGCTGAGGTCAGAGAACTGTAAATCCACAGTAAGTGGCGAGAGTCCTGGAGCTCCTGGGTAATGTACAAGAACCTGACAGGTAGCCTCATTCAAGGGCGTTCTAGGAGTGGAGATGATGTTCTCTGGGCACAGCCTGGGTCAAATGAATCCAGAGCAGGAGTTGTTGCTGACACTACATCATAGAAAACAGTAAGATCTGTCATTTCTTCCTTTTAAACTCTGGGGTAAAGATGTTTCTATATTTCTCATATATAAAATATGGAAATCCAGTGATTGCCACAGATTAGGATACTGTTGCTCCCCATCTCCCACAAAGTTCTGAGGATTCAATAGGCTGTGCATAAGAAACTAACAAAAAGGTAGTGTCAAGAAATTGCACGGCTCTCCCAGAGGAAGAAGAGAACACATTTTGATCCAGGATGGATTTCTGTTCTACTCTTGCCTGTCAAAGTCAATGGCACATGGAGAGACGCTTTTAGAAGAAGCAGCTTGCTGCCATCCTATGAGGATATGCTTACCTCCAGAAATGAGTGGACATCCAGTCAATCAATACCTCCAGCCTACAAGAGATCAAGCTTTCACTAGGGGAAAGGTGGCCAACATGAGCCTGGGAGAGCTCTCTGGGTGGCTGAGTATGAATACAAGCTTTCAGTCAGGCGGTAATGGGTTAAAAAATCCCGGCTTAATTAGATACCAGTCACTGGGGTTGATATTTACATGCCCAAGGCCTCTATATCTATAAAGGGGAAAGGAGGCAAAGATAACTTATTACTCACAAGGGGACTTTAGAATTATAAATGGTGAGGTCTGAGGATCAATTATCAGAGTCTCATAATCGGTAGTTATATTCAACACTTGATACAAGCAACATATAAGAGAAGCCTATAGAAACACAGATGTGGGTCGAGCTGGAGAAACACAAGCGCCCTGCCGAGCCACGCCATGGGGATAATGAGCCAGCATGCCAAGGATCAGAAATTCACTGGCTTGAGGTTGAGTGATGGGGACCTGGGCTGGTGGCTGAGGACAAGAGGCTCAGAGGAGGGGATGAAATTCCTAAGTAATGGCCACATTGACCTTGGAGGAGTCACTTCCCATGCTGAGACTCGGTTCCTAGGCATTCAGGTGAGATTTGGGGGCTGGATGCTTTTTGGTCTGTTGCACTTCTAAAGATCAAGGAGCCTTTCTTGTTAATTAATTATCTTATTGATAAATTTTGTTCTCTAGAAATTTAATGCGTGTATGTAATGTATTCTGGTTACTCCTCCATACACCCACCCAATCTCCTCAGATCTCCATGCCTCAGTACCAAGCCCTGGCTACCAGTTCCTTTCAAAGATGGCGACTTTTAGTTCTGTTTCGTGATGCACCTAGTCTAACCAGGGCTGGATGTGTGACCACTGTCTGCATTCACCACCGTTCAGCTGAAGGTGATTCTCTGCTTGAGGCTGAGAGCTATATTTGTCTGTGGGTATAAACAAATACTTAGAGGGAAGTTTGACTTAAGTGTCAGTTTAGTTTAGTCCTACTTCAATCTCTGTAGACTGATTTCGTTTGTCTCTCTCTGTCATGTGCCCAGAAACCAACAGCCAATAGTCCTCCAGGTTTCCATACCATAGCATCTAAATTCCCAAGGAAGACCTGTGATTGGCCCAGCTTGGGTCAGATGATATTCCTGAACCAATGGGTAACACTGAGTAAGCAAAGGGTAACCTTGGTCTGATATAGCAGATTGAATGGAAATCTGAGGATTAGATACTGGAGACAAATCCCATAAAAGCAGACATTGGGCTCGACAGAAACATCTACCATATCCCCTCACACAACTATTGGTTAACAATCCAGTTATCCAGGTTCACATAGATAGGAGGCCTATCTAATTCTGAGAAGTATGTCTGAAGCTCTGTTAGTGATGGAGCATCCTTGTAAGATGGACATACCAACATACACGCACATGCACACGCATGCACACAAACACACCACAATGGATTTCTGAAGCCTTAGCAGTAAATTAATTAATTAAATAAAACATAAACTGTCTACCTGAACATGAAAATAGCATGTCAATATGTCTCTCTGAGCTTCCCAACTGATCTCTGATCTTGGTTTGAGAAGTGAGAAGGGAGCCTCATTTGAGATGTGTGCTCCTAACAATGACCACAACACAGATACATGACATATGTATTACTTCTTGGAGGCCAGGACATTCTCAGCCCATTGTGGCTTCCAGCTAATAGATTCCCTTGAAAAACATGTGCTCTCAGAAACTGGGGGTTAATCATCAAAAAGCCTAGGGACACAAATGGGACACCCCCTTATGTGTTGTTGGTCAGGAAGGCCTATATAGAAAACTCCCCTCACCAAAATAGTACAATATCTTGCCGTTTTCTCTTTGTTGTCCAGCAGATCAGCTAAGACCCTATTGTTGGACACTGCATGCACTGATTGTATGATATAGAGAAATCACACTGGGACTGAACCAAGCTTCCTCCCTGCTAGCTGGCTTTCGTAGTTCTGGAAGGGGTCATGTAGGCTGCTGTGGAGGAAAAAGCATCAGTGATGTAAGCCAGCTGTGAATTCTACAACCTACAAGATCACCCTTGCAAGCAAGATGTGTCCACTTGTAAAATGCACTAGTTATGGGAGTAACCAGCTGGTCTGTGATTGGATTTGAGAAGAAATTCTTCTCATGGGAGAAGAATCCATGCCTGGCACTTAAAACCTGGTCAAAATCCCTGTGCCAGGGGAGATCATAGCTCTAGGTGGGACTCATATTGGTCTCCAAATTCTTTAGGATGTAACCATCTTGTGAGCTAGCTGACATTGTCGGCACATTCTTCGAATGCTTGTTCAAATTGGACACTTGTTCCTTAATGTTCAGATGAAGTGAAATAAGATATGAAGACATCATTAAGAACC
Source organism: Grammomys surdaster (assembly GCF_004785775.1). Taxonomy (NCBI): domain Eukaryota; kingdom Metazoa; phylum Chordata; class Mammalia; order Rodentia; family Muridae; genus Grammomys; species Grammomys surdaster. Next base: position 545,850 of record NW_021604716.1, on the reverse strand, counting down.
CTATCACCGTCTATTCTTCCTTCTCTCTTCCAGTTACTTCTTAGTTGTAGAAGTAGAAAGCCCTGGTTATTGATCAGCAACTAGTTGCACCTCTCTTTCCTTAAGCATGCCTACCAGTGTAATGTTGAGAGTAACAAGAAGAAACAGATGCAGCAAGAAGAGAAGGTAACCTAGGTAACTACTCTGCCTCCTGACACCTCTCTGAGCCTGGAATGCCCCTTTAATGTGCTCTCTCTCTCTCTCTCTCTCTCTCTCTCTCTCTCTCTCTCTCTCTCTTTCTCTCTCTCTCTCCCTCCTTCCCTCCCTCCATGTGCAAACTCCTCTGTTGTCCTCTCAGGGACATAGGAAAATGGTACCCTACTCCCCGATAGATGAGACCCTCTGCCTTCTCAGTTTCGAGCTCTATTCAGGCGTCAGTCAATGTATTTACAAATTATTTCCTTAGGAAAGAATCACATATTTCCTGTCGTTATATCCCCCACAGTATACAGCATGGAATAGACGTTAAGTGTTAACAGAATTGAAATAGACTGCAGGTTTGTGGTAGATATGCTCAGCAACATCTCTGTCTAGCCATCCTCCTGAGCAGAGGCTCACCAAGCAAGTGCGCCACTGTAGTTTCTGTCTCATCTCGTCTGCTGCTGTAAGAGCAGAGTCATTGGTCTATAACATGTCAGCACTACATCACCAGACCTCAGGCTAGCAGTTCAGAACTTGGGACAAACTTCATCCAGCTCCCATGATCTCATTAATGAGATCCCAGGGCAGGTGGACACCACCCTGAGTCTGCTAACTGTGAAAAACAGCCGGCATCAGGGCTTTGACACTCTTTGCCTTTTCTGCAGCCTCAGCCACTCTCACAGGTTTTATAGAAGAAATGTATACTGAGTTTGTCATAGGTCATGGCCACGCATTAACCAGCCCCAAGAATCCTAGATCTGAGTCTCTGGATTTAAAGTACATGAATTAAAAAAAAAATAAGGTTCATATCTGTTATATTCAAGTACTTAGAAACTAGTTTTTATTGCTTTCATACATAACATTATATATATAACATTAAATATAAGACCTGAAAAAATGTAAAAGATTATGTGTATAAAATATAAATACATAACATTAGATATGTCATCATTGCACTATGAACTAACCATTCATTCTCTTTCTATATATAAAACTGGGCTACCTATGGCCAAGAATATAAATACAAACATAAATATGAAATACACCCAATGTCCCAAGATCTTCCTAATAAGGAAAACAGGATCATAAGAATATGTCAATTAATGTCTTAGAATGCAGGTATCAGAAAGCACTGATTCTCAATGGCATAGCATTAAGTACAGGATGGGTGATCCTGTGGCTGACGATACCATCAAGAACCCAGACCCAATCCATTTCCTTCTATCTACAGTTTTATTTTTTACCTTTGCTACCTAACTCGACTGTGCCAAGTCCAGATTTGGTGTCTGGACATGGCCACTCGGGTATGAACTCCATGGATCAGGGATCTCTGCATGTTTTGTTCTGTATATCTAGAAAGTGCCAGACAGGCTGTGTGCTATATAACTGTGAATGAACGAATGAAATCAGCACATTACTCTGCTCTGGCTCTACACTTAAGGTAACAGATGTTAGGGGTCAGCATGAGCATCATCCATGGTTAGTGACTGCATCCCAGGAGGACTCCAGCTTGTTGACCCAGCTCTATTATTTATCTGAGAAGCTCAGAGAAAAGTGCTCCATTATTTCTGAAGCATACATTTTGTCACTGGGACAATGAAGAGACTCAGGAGAGACGACGTGTGTAATTTCTGTAACGGAGCTCTTAAGTACACACATCAATATGGATAACAAGTAACTTTTTCTATGAGACATCAAACCCAAAATTTGTCACTTTTCACTCAGTGATGGCAATCTGTGCATGAGTGTAATAAAAATATGTTTTCTCATTTTTAAATGCTTGGTGCTGTATTTGGCTACCATATTCACTAGCCAGACTACATGAGCTTCTATCTTTGACATGTCAGTGTCTGCCTTAAGTTATACTAAGCGATTGGCTTTGTTGTCTGGATTGGTGCACCTGGGCCACTTCATTTGCCAGTACAGTCATTCAACAACTATTTGATGGGTATTTCATGGGTTATAAACTGTTTTAAACACAGAGAATACAGCACCAGATGGTAGTGAGAAGTGAGAGCTAGGAAATAAAAATGAAACGGTGGGCAGGTTAGACTCCCAGGGCAATGGAGAGCAGTGGGAGATTTTATATATATGTGTGTGTGTGTGTGTGTGTGTGTGTGTGTGTGTGTGTATGGAGAGAAAGAGAGAGACAGAGACAGAGAGAGAGAGAGACAGAGAGAGACAGAGAGAGACAGAGAGAGACCCATATAGGGCAATGGGATGGGAGAGCAGAGGGTGGCATATATATGGAGATATATAGATATATATGAAAATAAATATCCCCATGTACCTTCTCTCTCTCTCTCTCTCTCTCTCTCTCTCTCTCTCTCACACACACACACACACACACACACACACACACACTAAGAGAGATGAGTTAGAGAAAGACAGTCTTTCAGCCATTGTAACTTTTATCAGATCTGAGAAGAGGAAGAGAAGCAGCCAACAGTCAATGGAGTAAGGAAGAGAATGGGAAAACAGAAGGTAGTGTGTCCCTGAGCTGAAGAAGGTCTGCTGTGTTGAAGAACAACAAGAAATCAGTGAGATCAGAGGGAAGGGTCATCCAGATAGCATGAGGTCTGAGGTCTGGAAGCTTGGCAGACGTACAGTGCATATACCCTCAAGCCTGTATCATCAAAATCCATCAAGGGGTGGGTAAGTGTCTACAGACACAAATGAGGTTGCCTGTGCAAAAAAGAGAAGTTGTGTGACACAGTGGTCACGGGGTGGGGTTAAAGGCCAGAAAGACCTGAGATGGAGTTTAGACTCTGACATGAACTTGCCATCAAAGACATGGGCCCCCAAAATGAAACAACCCCAAGTGTTGGAAGTCATTTGGGTCATGAATTTGTCATTCCAGAGGATGGACTGATGACCATCAAATGAAGTAGCAAGCACACCACAAGGCTGTGGTTCACCACAAGCTACTATGCATCCATGAAGAACCAGAAAGCGGGAGCTTCAGGGCTCCAAACACAACAGTAATGATAAAAACACAGAAGAGCTAAAGACTCTGGGTTGATCAGGACACATGCCTGCATTCACTGAACTATCATACTATACTCCATAAATACATACTAATACTGTGCTAACTACAACAAAATTTTAATTACATAAGGGGGTAGAAATATTAACTGTCCTAATTGGATCTCTGCATACTGTGTGTCATCACTTTGTACTATATAATTTTATATACTTAGAACACAAGGTTCGTGTAGAGCTCACATGAACGGAGTCCCTTTCCTGTTCTTCCACAACACAGAGACAGTTTATTCCAGTTTATTCTTTTCTGATCCTTTACACCTTCTACCACATTGAATGTATTAAGAAAGTCCTTATTAGCTCATTAGATGTTGACCTCTTGATCTTAGACATGTGTGTGTGAGTGTGTGTGTGTGTATACACCCTTGCATATGTGCACACTTGTTGAGGCCAGAGATAAACATCAGGTGTCTTTTCCTCCCACTCTCCACCTTATATTTCTAAGCCAGGGTCTCTCAGTGAACCCATTAGCTCACTCATTAGCTAGACTGGCTGGCAGCAAGCTCCAGGGTTCTGTCTTTCTCTGCCAAGTGATGGGGTACCAGGCGTAACCACCATAACCAGCTTTTTGTGTGAGTGCCAGGGATCCAAATTCAGACTCTAACCCTCACACAGCAGGCACTATACTGATGGAGACTGCCCAGCCCAGCCTTGGACGTTTCAGCCTTGAACTGAGAAACGTAACATTTGTGTCCTTTATAAACTACCAAATCTATAGCATCCTCTAGTAGCATGAAATGAAGATCCATCTTTTGTCCCTACACCACTTACACAGCTGTGTTGAGTGGCAGGTTTTATTCATTGTAAAATTTATCTGCTATACCAACCTCCCTGTCATCCTCGTGTGACGATGTCAGCAAAATAACATATGACATGTGATTGAAGCAGTGTCTGGCCAGTAGCCATGTTCAATGAAAGGCTCATTACTGCCGTGATCACTGTTCTTTTTTTTTTTTTTTTTAATTTTTTTATTGGATGTTTTATTTACATTTCATATGTTGTCCCCTTACCCCATCCCCCACCCAAAGAAATTCTCAAATTCATATGGAATAACAAAAAACCTAGGATAGCGAAAACTATTCTCAACAATAAAAGAACTTCGGGAGGAATCACCATCCCTGACCTCAAGCTGTACTACAGAGCAATAGTGATAAAAACTACCTGGTATTGGTTCAGAGACAGGCAGGAAGATCAATGGAATAGAATTGAAGACCCAGAAATGAACCCACACTCCTATGGTCACTTGATCTTTGACAAAGGAGCTAAAACTGTCCAGTGGAAAAAGGACAGCATTTTCAACAAATGGTGCTGGTTCAACTGGAGGACAACATGTAGAAGAATGAAAATTGATCCATTCTTATCCCCTTGTACAAAGCTCAAATCTAAGTGGATAAAGGACCTCTACATAAAACCAGATACACTGAAACTAATAGAAGAGAAGGTGGGGAAAAGCCTCGAATACTTGGGCACAGGGGAAAAGTTCCTGAACAGAACTCCAATGGCATATGCTCTAAGATCGAGAATTGACAAATGGGACTTCATAAAATTGCAAAGTTTCTGTAAGGCAAAGGACACTGTCAATAGGACAAAACGACAACCAACAAATTGGGAAAAGATCTTTACCAATCCTTCATCTGATAGAGGGCTAATATCCAATATATACAAAGAACTCAAGAAATTAGACTCCAGGCAACCAAATTACCCTATTAAAAAATGGGGTATAGAGCTTAACAAAGAATTTTCAACAGAAGAAACTCGAATGGCCGAGAAGCACCTAAAGAAATGCTCGGCATCCTTAGTCGTCAGGGAAATGCAAATCAAAACAACCCTGAGATTCCATCTCACACCAGTCAGAATGGCTAAGATTAAAAACTCAGGTGATAGTAGATGCTGGCGAGGGTGTGGAGAAAGAGGAACACTCCTCCATTGTTGGTGGGACTGCAAGATGGTGCAACCACTTTGGAAATCAGTGTGGCGGTTCCTCAGAAAATTGGACATAGCATTACCCGAGGATCCAGCTATACCACTCCTAGGCATATACCCAGAAGGTGCTCGAACATATAATAAGGACATATGCTCAACTATGTTCATAGCAGCCTTATTTATAATAGCCAGGAGCTGGAAAGAACCCAGATGTCCTTCAACTGAGGAATGGATTAAAAAAATGTGGTATATTTACACAATGGAGTATTACTCAGCTATTAAAAACAATGAATTTGAGAGGTTCCTAGGTAAATGGATGGAACTAGAAATTATCATACTGAGTGAGGTAAGCCAATCACAAAAGAACACACATGGTATTCACTCACTGATTATTGGATATTAGCCCAGAACCTTAAAATGCCCAAGATGCAACTCACAGGCCACATGAAGCCCATAAAGAAGGAAGACCAAGTGGGGGTGATTCGGTCCTTCTTAGAAGGAGCAACAAAATACTCAAGGGAGCAAATATGGAGACAAAGTGATCACTGTTCTTATGGCTTCTGGCTCCTGGTAGTTATTCAGCTAACAGACACACTCAACAGGTTAGGCTCTGGGCAAAGGCAGGCTCAATATTCAAGACTGAGAGTCATCCTCAAGCGAGCCACCTGCACTGGCAGCCACAGCCAAGATACCCCCTCACGCAAGTCTGGCAGCCTCACGAGGCAGCTGGGAAGCTGGCATCCCTGGGTGTCAAGCAGAGAGCAGCCTACCTGAGGTAGGGTAGGGCGTGGGTGGGGAGAGAACAAAGCACCCTCTTTCCCAGCTCTAGGTTGCCACTCTGGATTGCAAGCCAGATCAGCTCTGAAGAGTAGACAGCTCGCCCCACCTGCTCCTCACAGGCCAGTGTGACTCATCCAACTGCACACCTGGGCCTGGGTTGGAGCCAGGACAGAGGCCACATCGGAGAGAACTTCTGGAAGGTCTGAGATGAGGGCAGATGAGTGTTAAGGGACACTGCAGTCCAGGACCACATGTCTATAAAGCCCTCTGCCTTCCTCCCACCATGTAAAGAGTAAGGGACAGCTGTCAGTTTTTCTTCAAATTGAGTCCAAGGAGCTTCCTGTTGTGGGAGGAAGGTGACTAAGGATCGGGAACCTTAAAGTATTGGCCAATAGGAGAGGAAAAGATTGGACAGACTGTAAAGATAACAGTACCAAGAACTGGGCTCTAAGGAGGTGCTATAGGTCAACAGCTCTGGGCACCATGGAGGCTGAGCCTAGCATCTGTTCTCTTTCCAGCTCCGGGTCCTTGCTTTCTGAATGAAACCAAGCATGAAATCAAGCATCCTTCATCATTGTAGCACTGTAGACAGTCTTTTTTTATGAAAAATCAGCTAACTATGCACCAGACCCCACAGAGAATCCCCCACATTCTCAAGGGCCACAGTTCTCAGTTCCTAAAAGCTCGACCCTCTCTGATCTCCAGATATCCCTGACTTGTGGGGGGGTTCCTTTATTGATTGATTGATTGATTGATTGATTACAGATGGTTTATATGCAAGACCTCCCATGTTAGGTAGGACAGGGCTAGGCAACAAGGAATCAACGGTGTGTTGAATATGAGCCCACACCTCTGGTTTTCTCTGAGGCTCACTCCTCACCGCTGCACTGGTCCAGAAACAGGAAACATGCTTGCAGCCAAACACTGGAGCCAGCTTGACACCTTGGGAAGAAAACAAACTTTCTTTTCTCATCCACAAAATGGGACTGGCTGCTCTTTCCTGCCTACTCGATATGGTGGTTCTGAGTCCCTTGCAACAATCATAGAAGACATTGAAGAAATTGAGTATTGTATGAAACCAGACGATAGAAAGGTTTGTTTTAATTCCTATGACAGTGTTAACAAACCACACAGAGGCTTTAGGTGCATTAGAATGGCCCCTCATGACAGGTGTCAGTGTTTAGATTCCAGAAGTCTATCAAATTCTTCCAGTGTTACTCCAAAGTATTAATTAAATTCTTTCTCAACCACCTTTAAGGCACTAAAGGACCGCTCCAGAGTGAGGGCCAATAGCTCCAAACATCTGTCCTTCAGGTCTATCCTCAGAGACTTGGATTTGCTGGATTCCAGTTTCCTCTTCCTGTCTGGACAACATTACACACATGTGCACACAAACACACACACACA
>NW_021604716.1:524897-538508 GCF_004785775.1 Grammomys surdaster | reverse complement strand
AGAGAGAGAGAGAGAGAGAGAGAGAGAGAGAGAGAGAGAGAGAGAGATTGTAGAGGACAGCCAAGAAGAAAGTTCTCCTTACCAACCAGCCTTGGAATTTCACCAGTTACCCTTGTGACCATAACCAAGATAGGTTGTGACTCAGAGCTATGCTTGGGGGTTCCACTCTAGTTCTTGCCCCAGGACATATACATTGTACTGCCATCAGTGAAAAGCAATTGGCAGAGACTCCACACAGGAGCTGGTAGGGGAGAAATTTTCTGAGGAGGTGACTGAACGGGTACATCCAAGCCTTGCCCAGGCCATTCTCTGCTGTCTCTCCCATTCTAGCAGCATAGAGACAAGTCACCCTCTCGCTTTTGCTTTCCCTCATGACTTTCCCTTTATCTTCAGGAGAATAATCCCTATCAATGTGACCTGAAATCAATTCTTTTGCTCAGTTTTCTGGGATGTAATTATTATCCAATAAGGGCTGCAGCTAGCCTGTATGGACAGAGCACTTGCTATTTGGCTCATACTTATCCACTCAAGTTATCCTGAGCAAAAGGGAAAGTTACCACTTCATCTTTCCCATGCTGAGTCACATAAAAAGACATCGCAGAGTGCTCAACCAGAGGAACATGAGGAAGTACACCGCATCCTTCATACTTCAAATGGCCCAAGCGAAACAAGCCAATACTTACAATTCCACATATGAAGTAAGCGTGCTGATCATCACATTAAAATAATGCTTTGAGGTCACCCCATACCTCATACGTATTTTACAAAATAGTAAGATAGCCAACAGCATTCACATCACATTCGTGATAACGTTCCTGTTCATCAACCTCTTTTCAGGGCTCATGCCCACTCCTGGAAAAGGACAACTTGAGTTCTGAACAGGCCTTCAGGAGGCAAATGCTTAGAGTTCTAATTCTTGCTAATTCTTTGGTGTGTTACAGATAAATCAAGTGAATACCTGGGCATCAGGGTGCTCAGGCAGCACAGCTTAAGCAAAGTTGTTTTGGTGGTGATGGTTTTGGTTTTGTTTTTGAATTTTTCTTCTACCATTTCGTTCTCTCTTTCTCAGGAAGCAGAGTCCACTAAGATAGATGCTACATTTCCTAAACCTTCTGGTCTTTAATCCTTGCAAACTAAGCTACTACCATGGAAATGGAAACAAGTGGTTTGGACAATCTCTGCCTTTTTTGATGAGTAACACTATACAGACTATGTACTATAGAAATATATATGTATATATGTATGCATGGATCCATATAAGAACCACTAATGAAAACGAGCTGATGAATCTGAAAGAGGACAAGGAACAGGTTATTGCAGGATTTTGAGTGAGGAAAGAAAGGAGGAATAGTATATTATAATCTAAAATAATAAATAATTAGGAAAAGAAAAAATAAAAGAGCAGCATGGAGAGGGTGGTATTGTAGGTCCGTGAAAGGCACTCTGGTTCCTGGTTAAGCTAAGGCTAGAAACCTCAGTGACTCGAAAGGGATGGTAGGCATTTTATCTGGTTCCCGGACACTAGGCCCCTGTCACTAGCCACAGCCCTCCAGAGATTTGTGGCCATCAGTCATGTAAAGGCAATACCCCAAACCCCTCCACAGGTAGAGGACATGACCTGTGGTCATGTAGACTCAAGACAGATCTCCATTTTAATGAAGTACCTAAAGGCCTGGAGGACTTAGCCAATAAACTCTCTTTCCCAGACACTCCTCCCCGCAAAACGTATTTAATCTCAGGCCCACCCTGAGGAGAGGGGTACAGTTGTACTCATTCACTTCCCACCATGACAGTAAATGCCTTAAAACCATAGACTGTCTCTTTTCACTGGATCTGCTGTGGGGAACCATGGAGAAGGCCTTCTTTGCCTACAAAGCCACCGTCTAATCTCCTGTAAAAGGCCTCTCTGTGCTCCAAGTCACAGTCACCAAACTGCGTTCAAGCCAAGACTTTCCCCTGGGGACCCAGCTGGAGCTCCCCCTCCTGTGTTCCCCCTTGGCCCCGGGATAGATCCAGCCCATAGGTCCTCACTCCCTTCTCAGCTCTTTGGGCAGCTCCCAGCAGCTCCTGGGTACCCAAGAACCTGAGAACCAGATGGCCCCAGCCTCCTTGCAGGTCTGGGGACCCCCATGGCAGCTCTGGCTATCCCTGGGACATCAGACTGTGCTTCCCCACCCCCGGGAGCAGTCTCCCACAGCTTCCCCATAATCCTACAGGGGTGACGCTTAAACCCATGCAGCCCAGACTGGAATTCAAGGTATTCACCAAAACAGTCATCTCCTACCCAACACATATGGATACTGTAGGGGTTAGAGAGGATAACTAACAAAGGTAAGCAGTTAATACTATGATTATGCTATGATGTACAGATACTTTTGTGGTATTCAATGTTTAGCAGGTACTCTAAGTATGGTAATCCTTTGGACTTCATCCATTTCTTTCCTCCAATGACTTTCCTCAATCATTATCTTCCTCAAAGAGCCCAAGATATATTGCCTGACATTTATTAGTTAGAGGGTTATGATGTTCAATAATTTTGCTCATAAACAGAGCCTTTGTGTTATTGAAACCATTGGACAGGACCTGTCACTTTCTAGAAGGTGCATCTTAGAGACACACTAATTTGGTGACCCTTATGCAAGGATACAAGTACTTCTAGTTCACCTTGCCTTTGTGACGTTTTCTAAGAAGCTACTGTGAGAGGATGTCCAGGAGGATACCATGCCAGATCTTGCCCAATCCCCTCCACTTCCCACTTCTCGTGGAGGGAGAAGAAGCGAGGACTGCAGAAAAGACTGAGCATGCTCTTCTCAGCCTCTCTTAATTCTCTTCCAGTCTGCCTGTGGACACTGTGGCTTCGGTTCCCACACATCCCAGAGAAAGCAGTCTCTTTGTCTAGTTCTGCCAAATAGTGTCTGGTTCAGGTAATCCATCTAGACCTGCAATATCATGGGAGCCAGCCACAAGCCAAATACATGCTGGTCTCTGGTAGCCATGTATGGTAGCCCTCAGTGCTGCTCAACATTAATTTCTCCCTCCTCCTCCTCCACTTTCTCCTCCTTCTTCTCTTCCTCTTCTTGCTCCTCCTCCTCTTCCTCCACCTCCTCCTTCTTGTTCTTTTCCTCCTGAGCGCAGGCTTAAAGAACACTTTGTGTAGATCTTGTAGTATCTTTGTATCGTATCCAGTAGTATAGAGACAATGTCATATGACTGATCGTGATTAATAAATTGGAAATAGCATGCCTTGGTGGTGGCGTAACATTTTTAAAGTTCATGAGACTTGATATTTCTAGTCTATCAGGTAAGGGATCTAGATCTCAGCACTTTGTCCTAATAAGAAGTAGACAGATGAGCAACCTGGGAACAGAGGCTTCTTAGCTCTGAGAAATGGGAACACTGAAAAACCATTCAGTAGAACTGTGGAGGCAGGTGGACAGAGGAGAGTTGTGCCTTGCTGGAGAAGAAGCATGCAGGAAACAGTAAGGACAGGAAATGCTGACTGTAATTGAGGGAGTGTTGGAGGGAGGGTCTAGGCAGAGAGGCCTAACACACTAAGGGACCCAGTCACAGGATAACAGTCACACTCTTTCTAAGTTTTACTTCTAAGATCCCTACCACATCCTTATACTGAACATTAGTGGGAAACCCTCATCTTGAAGTACACCAGAACAATCTGTTCTCAACAATGCCTTTCCTCAAGAACAACTTTTTTACCAGAGCACAACCTGCAGGAATTTTTGTTACAGCCTAATGTGCCAGTGGGAAGGGAAAATCCAAACTCCAGATCCTTCCAGCTTTTGTTTGACCAGAAGCTGGGAATGGGAAGGGTGTGGTTTAAGAAGTACACGTGGAGAGATAGCTTAGTGGTTAAGAGTCCTTACAGCTCTTGCAGAGAGCTGGAAGTCAGTTCGCAGCACACAGGTCAGGTGGCTCATAACTTCCTGTAACTCCAGCTCCAGGAAGAATCTGACACCCTCCTTTGGACTCCATGGCCACTTCCCTCATGCATATATACCCACATAGACACACAGACACACACACAGACACAGACACACACACACACACACACACACACACACACAATTACAAATAAAATAAATCTTTAAAAACAACATGTCTTTAAAAATAAATCCATATAAAACTCAAAACCTAGGAGTTAGAGAATTCCCAAAAGATTGACACCTAAGTATGGAACTACAGAGCACACCCCTAAATACACTCAACACACGCCTGACAGTTGCATTACTAAAGTAATAGTAGAAGGCCATATCTACCTTGCAACAAAAACTATGAGCCACACCAAAAGGCACAAAACTCAGTTTGAAGAGACCAACAAGCATCAGAGTCAAAGATGGCAGCAGTGTTGGCATGATTATCATGCTAACGGCTTTAATGACAAGAAGACCTTATAGAACAGCAGGTGTATAATGTAAGCCAGGATATCTAAGAGACAATCAAAAAGAAATGCCAAGCTAGAAATGGATGACTGTGCTTCCAACCACAGATGAGCAGATGCACTCACAAGCAGACAGAAGCAGTCAAGCTTAAGATCTGACAAAAGAAACTTGCAAAACTGAGCAGGAGAAAAAACTAAAAGCCCCACAATACCTACTAGCTTAGGATGAATACAGAAGGGCAGCAGAGAGATGTGGGAAAAATCTTATTAGAAGTAATAAAAATGGCCAAGATTTCTTCCCAAAGGATCAAATCTCATAGACCCAAGAAGCTCAAAAAGCACCAATAGTAAATGCCAAAGGATTACACCTAGGTAAGTCAAATCTCAACTGTTTGAAGAGAAAAATACTGAAAGAACCCAGTTGGGAGAAACAACAGCTTCCTCATGAGGGATATAAGGTAATACTGACATCTTCCTTCTCTTCTGAAACAGCAAGCAAAGGCAAGCTAATGTAAAATTGTCAAGGTACTCCAAACCAGTCCACCATCTGTATGAAATCACCCATCAACAGTAAGAGAAAAATAAACACTTTCTTAATGCAAGGGGGGGGGGGGGGATTTGATTTTGGTACATTTGACTTTGAGGAAATATTAAGAGTTGTATACAGAGAAAGAAAATGATAAAAGTCAGAAACTGGGTTCTATATAAAGAAAAAACTGCATTAAATATTGAATAAAAGAAAACAAAACCCTTTTGGTTGTTATTAATTCGCCCAGCAATGGTTTGCTCCATAGTAACACTGGGCTTGCAAGGTTGTAAAATGGATAAAGATCTTTGCTGCCAAGCCTGGTGACCTGAGTACTGTACCTGGACCTAACGTGATGGGAAGAGAGAGCTAACCCTTAAAACTTGTCCTCTGACCTCCACACATGATGTACACAGTGTGTAGGCAGACACACTTGTGCACCAATCACAACACAGCCTCCAGTTCCAGTGATCACAAGTTTCTGAGAACCAATCATAGGCCTCACACTGCACCACTACCTGGGAAGTGTTCTCATCATAGATTGAGTGACATCAGCCTCAGGGTGAGTGAGGCTACCTAAGGCTCATCAAGGCTTATCTTACCGGGAATGAACTCTCCCAAGACCAGGACAGTATCTGGAGCCATGGGGACCACATTGGAGCTCCATGAGCCCAGGCTTGGGGTTCATTACTGCTCCCGTTCAGATTCCCCATGGTGTCAGGAGAGTGTTCAAAGCAGCTGGACAGCCATAGTGATTGTCTGCAATTGTCAAAAGAGAGGCCAGTTAATTAGAGCAGAAGGAGTGAGGAGAGGGTCCGACTGTCAATCAAACAATCAAATCCCAGCAGCTTAGCTTATTTGAAAGAAAAGTAAACATAAGGAGGGGGCCCCAGGAAGGAGCTATTTTGACCATTAAGGTCATCTACACTGTACAACAAGATTCAAATCCCAGACAACAATAGTCAAGGTGGCATTGGTTCATCCCCCGCTGCTTCTCCTGATTTTATCTTTGTTTGGTTGTTTTTGTTTCTGTTTTTGTTTTTATCAAATGGATACCAGGCTGGTCTAGCATCAAGGCAAAAAGAGTTTTTACTCTATCAAACTCTCAGGCATGAATTGCACAGTGACCCAAATACTTTGTCTGTTTCCCCACGTGTTATGAATATTTCCAGTTTTTGTGTTCTTGGTCACTTGTTCCATAGTGGAAGTTTCTGGCTGAAAGAAGAGATCACCAGACGGCCCATAACAACTGCAGGTGACAAAAACATTTCCAGCCCACAATGAAGCATGTCTGTTTAGACTTTGCTCTGCAGCAGAAAGACACAGGCCTTTTTTAATTACCCCAGATGGGGTTTGTGGTGTGTGTGTGTGTACGTGTGTGTGTTTCTGTGTCTGTGTGTCTGTGTGTGTCTGTGTGTCACACATGAATGCTGGAGCTAAGAGGTGGTTGGTAGGAAATAAAAACAAAATTTACCATTTTATGTAGCCTTTCACAACCTGCTTTATGATATAACATAAATAAATGTGTCAAACGACTTAAATACATTACAACCTTTAATGATCATAATTACCTTGAAAATATAATGTGATTCTTGGGCTGGCTAAACAGACAGAGCATTCAAGGACAAGTCCCTCAAGGTCACACAGTGGATCTATGGGGAAGCTGGGTATTGAACACATGTTTTCTACAAAGCCTTATCCACCTACCCACTACACTTTTCTGGAACTTAAATTTTAACTTCCTACTCTATCTGGAGGACAGCATTTTAGTTTGTTTCTTCCTGCTAACATAGGACGCTCAAGAATGAGTAGTCTATAAGAGACATCGTTCTTACACCCCAGGGAGATGAGGAGGGCCACCATGACGCATCATACACAGCAAATCAATGTCAGAAGGGCAGGAGAGAGAAATGGAGGTGGGCAGGAACTAAAATGCCTTTGTCTATGGTAAACTCATGCTCATATCAACTAAGCCACCTTTGCTTTGGACAGGGTGTCACTTTCTAGCCAAGGCTGACCTCTAACACATAATCCTCCTGCCTCAGCTGCCCTAGTGTTGGGGGTCACAAGAACATATCACAATTTCCAGCTTTTAACTCACTCTCCTGATAACTTTGGTCTAGTCATGAGGACAGGTCAGATGACCAACCTGTTGTGTTAGTCCTCACCTCCCAATATGGTTGCACAGGAGATTTGAGCTCTCAGCATATGAGCCATGGAGGGCACTGTAGCAGATGGTAACCACAGCACCAGCTCTTGAGAAGGACTCCTGTATTACCTGTACTTATTGAAATGTTTGCAATACAGTCCTGGTGAAAACTTGTCTAAAGTACTTGCATTCTTGATACTTATTTACAGTCCTCACTCATAGTCATTTTGGGATTGCTTTTGTTTTTAATAATGTGACATTCTATCTAAGCCAAACACACTTCTGCAGAATGTGCCAGTTCAAGTTTGATGGCCAGTGGCATTTTATATCTGTATTTGAAAGCATTTCTTTTTCTGTTTAACACAATGTGTGTGTGTGTGTGTGTGTGTGTGTATAGAAAGATAGATAGATAGATAGATAGATAGATAGATAGATAGATAGATAGATAGGGAGGGAAGGAGTACATTTTTTCTTTGTGCTAAATCAAGAAGGTCTAACTATTTAGCCTAAGAAGTAATAACTTTAGCACTATGTTCCTTGTACAGATTCAACGTAACACAATTTTAAGAGAGCAAATTTCCCTACTGGTTGGCAAAACTTGAACAAGGAGAGAGAAAGTGGACCTTGGCTTTGCTAGTCCTGAATCCATCCACCTTTCTCCTGTCCACTACATCTGGGTTACTTTATGTAGGACTAACGTAGACCCTCCATTCTCCATCTACACCTTCCTGGTAAGTCACCCCATCTTCTCTCACCAGTGCCCCCAAGACACAGGAACACTTAACCGGAGCTCCCAATCTCCCAGCCATGCATGATCATTTATTTTGCATTGATTTGTTTATTTTGCCTGTGTCTTGTGTGTTAGTGTGGGTTTGTCTGTTCATATTTTCAAACATTTTTCTTTCTATTTATTTATTTATTTATTTATTTATTTATTTATTTATTTCTGGTCTTGAATCTCTAGGACAAACCACTGGCATGTCTGCCAGCCATCTTGTTACACAAAGCTTGCCTGAAAAAAATATCACTGATACCAAAGAAAACTGTAATTTGTCAATGTACTGTGGAAACAGCTTCTCTTGAACACAATTCTACCTAGAATCCTGTAGATGACTATATCAGTGATTTCTCCTTTCACTGTGACAAAAAAATTTCTTGCAAAAGCAACCGGGGGGGGGGGGCTTATTTTAGTTCACAGTTCAATCTGCCCCAATCTGCCCACAGGGAAGCCATGGAGGTAGGAGCCTGAGGCAGCTGGTCACATCAAGGCCACAGTCCAGATACAGGCAGAGAAGAATCCTTCTGCTTTCTCCTTTTTATGCAGTGCAGGACCCAAACCCTGGAGGTGGTACCACCTACCATTAGAGTGGGTCCTCTCAATGAACTTCATCAAGAAAATCCCTCACAGACTCACTGAGAGGCGGATGTAATCTAAATAGTCCCTTGTGAGTGGAAGCCTAGAAGCTTATTGCCTATGTGATTCCAGGTCCTCCCAAGTTAGAGTAAACACTGACATTGCAGCAACTTCCCACATTCCCTTGTATCCATAGATTGCCCATGTTTCTTCTGGAGACATGAGAGTCTTATGGAAAAGAGACCAAACTTCACCAAATACCAGCTATGTCCCTCTCACTTAACTGTCACAATATCCCGACAATGGTACATATTCTTCTCCCCCACGGTACAAATCAGAGAATTGAGACTCAGATCGGTTAAGAAACTAGCCACAGGCAGCTAGGAAGTAGTCAGACTTGGATTCAATCTGTCTTCCTGGCTCTAAAAACTTGCTCTTTTCCAGTGCTGTGTAGTTAGATCAGATCTCTGGGCACAATCACTCTTTCCAGCTGGGTCTGTGGAAAGTGTTCTAACCAAAGGGAACAGATTCTGGATTCGTTTTTCTTTTTCTTTTTCTTTTTTTTCTTTGCCTAGCTCATCAACTGGTTTAATATGACTTTAAACACTTTTTCTCTCAAATTCCAGGGTTTCGTTTATTTTATTTTTGGTATAAAACCATAGGTTTTTAGACTAGATACTCTGTATTCCAAGTCTTTCCAGTCTCCAACATGTAGAAATGTCAGCTCCTAACTGCTTGACTGTTATCTTGGAATTCCTGAGTCAAGTACTAGAGGAACCAGACTTTGAAGCAAGCCAATGGGCAAACTTTCCCCAAGCAAACCATCTCTCCTAATTCGGGCAAATGGATGAGGTATGTGTAATTAAGCTGCAAAAAAGTAACGAGCTTCCGGCCAAGTTTTAGCCTCACTTAACTGTGCTCTTGGGGGTTGATTTGAGGCAGGGTGACGGATGCTGAACCCTGGAGTGGAATTTGGCCTAATATGTGGATTCTCACAACTTCCAAATGATGTCAGTGTACTAACTTGAGAGACTGAAAAAGTGCTGAGTTGAGTCTATTTGCCTCCGTAAAGAAAATCTAGAAACCGCTGGGCTGGGGCCAGCGTCCACCAATGTTATAAGGCTCGGCATACTTTTGGCAGGGCAAAACCATTGAGGGACCATCACACTCAATTCCTGTTAACTTAGGGTACAATATTTCTTTCTGGTGCATAGTTTTCTCTAAGATAAGGACCAACATTCTTGCAGCTGGCTCAGAGAAAGTGGAATTGCTAAAGAGGGTTCATCCTGTGAGAGTTTTGGAACTGCTGAGGCTGTAGAAATTTCAACGCTGGCTGTCGGGAGTCATCGCAGCACGTTCTCCTTCAGGAGAGACTGGACAAGCCAACGAAGATGTTATCCAGATAACAATTCAAACCAGGGGTTGGGGGTCTTTCTCTGTGTGTACGTGTGTGTGTATCTGTGTGTATATGTATGTGCATGTGCGTGTATGTGTGCATATGTGTATCTGTGTGTGTGTGTGTGTGTGTGTGTGTCTATGTCTGTGTGAGTAAATACATGTGCATATGTTAGGTATTTTTCCTCAATTGCTGGCAACATTTTTTTAGGATGAGGTCTCTCAATAAACCTGATATGATAGGTAGGCTTCCCAGCAAGCTCTAGGGATCCTCCTGTCTCTACCTTCCTAGAGCTAGGAACACAGGGACCTACTGTCATGCCCAGTTTTGACAGATTGGTGGAGACACAAACTTGGGCCCTCACCCTTATACAGCAGGCACTTTGCCAGTTGGACAGTCTCTTCATCCCACTGTACAGAGTTTTGACAATCCTGTGAGAAGGTATGTCCAGGATGCCCTAAAACACCAGCATCACATGAGTATCCAGCTGTCTTAGTTAGGGTTTCTATCACTGTGGTGAAACACTGTGACCAAAAGCAATGTGAGTAAGAATGGGTTATTTCATCTTACAGCTAGCTCTCTGGTCATACTGAGAGAAGTCAGGACAGGAACCTGGAAGCAAGAACTGAAGCAGAAGCCATGGAGGAATAGTGATTGCTGGCTTGCTCAGCCTGCTTTCTTACACAGCCCCAAGACCAACCGACCGAGGGTGACATCGCTCACAATGAGGTGGGCCCGCCCACATCAACCATGAATAGCAATAGTAATAAATAGTAATACTAATACACTGTAGGCTACACTTATGGAGACATCTTCTCAATTGAGGTTCTCTCTTCCCAGACAACCTTAGCCCGTGTCAACTTGACGAAAACAACAACAACAACAAAAACAACAACAACAACAAAACAACCTAGCCAGCATACCATATTTCCTCTCAGCTGGGCAATCCAGAGTAAAATAAAAGAAGTAGACAGGAAGAGGGCAGGTTTTGGGGCCGAGTCTAAAGGTCTGGTTTCAAAGCCTCTTTCTGTCACTCACCTGTGAGAAAACTTCAGGCAATACTTTTCAGCAAGGGGAAAAAAAAGCAACAATCACGGTGGCTTCTTTCAGGATCCTGAAGATCAGACATGTTAATTCGCACAGAATATTCGTTGTTTGGCACATAGTACACATTCAATAAATTTTAGCCATTCATCTCAAGTCTCCTACCAACCAAGGAAACAAAATTTAAACAATGTAGGGCTTCATCTTTACCAACCCTGCTGTGACTGTGTGGCACACCCAAAATGGAGCAGCAGAGAGAGGAAGGACAGCTTGTCACGTCTGAGTGTTGACAAGTCCCTCTACCTTCCAACTCATCATCTTTGCCTCATCTTCTTCCGGCTGCTCCACATAGCCAGGGGAGCCAGAGTTGTCATGACCACAATTAGGAAAGCACATGAGAGAAACAAAAAGCAAGACCAGGAAGACTGATGTTGGGGGGCCATGGCCCAGCCAGCTGTGCCCCACTGCAGCAGCACCAAGAACCAGAGAGGAGGGCCAACATGCAACCATCTGACATTCTAAAGGGCAGTGACAATGTCTGTTAGTGGCTAAGCATTTGTCCATGCCCCATAAGCTTACCTACCAACGACTTTTCATCGGTAAGATTGGGGAAGGAGCAGGGACGGGAGCAAAGAAGACTTAGGTATTTGTCCCAGCCTCCTTTCTTTACTGACTGATGATGAAATGCGTGGGTAAGCCATCTATCCACATCAGATACATGTGGGATGCAAATTCCCAGATTCCCCACAGATATCCTGAAACAGAACCTGTGGATGGGGCTCAAGAATGTGCGTATTCTGCTTCTCTGGAGAACTAAAACTTAAGAACCATTTCTCTGGTTCCCTGTGACTGTGATGGAGTTGAAGGAGTCCTGTAATTGACATTTAAGGACTCAGATTTAGGTATGAGATGAGCATGCAATAACGCATAACAGTAACAGGCCTCACAGGATTTAAGCAGAAAACTTACTTTCTTCCCTCAGTGTCTCTAAAGTCACCCCACATTTGTCTCTGCAGACCTCACTCTCGAGGTCCAAGCATGAGCGTCTCCTCCAGAAATGCTCCTGCTCAACCTTAGAATCTCAGTGTTTTCCTAAGTTACTTTTGAGGGAGAGAGCCCCCCCCCCCCGACTTCTTCATTCGGGACAGTGGCTTCACTATCCTCCCAACTTCCTGAACTCAAGTACCTAGTCGCCCTGGACTGGTCTGCCTTTAGTCGCCCTCCACTCAGATGGCTTTTCCCCCACATAGCCTTTCCTCCCTCACCCACCCCACTGCCCTGCTTTGGTACCACCCATCACTGCTGTGATACAGGAATATGGCTGTGCAATAGAAAAGAGTATTTTAAAATAATCCCAAAGAATCTGCCCATAGCTAAGTTGGGCTTAAGTAAGCACAGCCATTTTTTTGAAGTGACTCTTTTTGAAGTTCCTTTCCTATGTGTATGGGGATGGGGCACATACCATGATACAGCCTGCAGGTAGAGATCAGAAGAAAACTCTGGGGAGTTAGTACTTTCCTGGTACCATATGGATCCCCAGGTACAGAACTCTGGTCTCAGCAGCAATGTTTCATCCCCTGAACATATTTCTGCTCAAGTCAATCTCTCTCTCTCTCTCTCTCTCTCTCTCTCTCTCTCTCTCTCTCTCTCTTCATGTCCTGATCACTGCCCCACTCCTACTCTCCCCCCAGACAGTCCTTCCCCCACCCTATTCCCTTCTCCTCTAAGAGGGTGAAGTCCTGCCCCCTTGGGTATCTTCCCACCCTAGCATACTGAGTCTCTGCAGGACTGGGCACATCCTCTCCCACTGAAGCCAGATAAGGCAGCCCAGTTAGAGGAACAGGATCCCCAGGCAGGCAATAGCTTTAGGGACAGCCCCCACTCCAGTTGTTAGGGGACCCACAGGAAGACAAAATTGCACATCTGCTACATATGTGTGAGGTGTTAGATCCAGCCCATGTATGCTCTTTGGTTGGTGGTTCCATCTCTGAGAAACCTCAAGGGTCCTAGAGTCATCCTTGCTGTGGGTATATGAGTACTCACTTCCTGGCAGACACAGAGGGGATTCTAGCGTTTTCCCCTGTGCCTCTGCTTTGGAACACTTGGGGAAAGTCCCATCTGAAACCAAGAGCAGCCTCCCTCCTGGGAACGCTGAGATCCCCTGAGTGTTCTGCTTGTTTATTTCGCCATTACTGCATCCTTTGCCGAAAATAAACGACATTCCACAGAGATCTTTGGGGTTACATTTTTGTCCTGAAACAAACCTCTAAGGATTCAAGGCAGGAAGCTAGAAGGACCCCCAGAGCCACTAAGCTGGCCCTGGCCTGCCTCTCTGTGGGCTTCTGGTTGAGCCACCAGCAGCCAGGTCTTCTGATGCTGGTGACCAAGTGCAATCTTGACTGAGTGAAAACAGAGCTGAACCAGATATTAAGTCTGTTTGCAACATTATTCCTAACTGTGGAGCTATATTGTGCCTTATGTCTGAAAACAGACAGAAAGTGGGATGTCCTAACGTGACCAGGAAGATGCAGCTGGCAGCTGAGTCACAGTCCTTGCTTCCATCCCAAGTAGCTACTCTGAGAGGTGTGGTCCGCAGCCAGGAACTCCTGTCTTTAATACAAGGTTAAGCTTGCTACAAGTTAGGTCACCCACGTCCTGGGAAGGAGTTGGAATAAGATATTCATTTAGTTCTTAAGACATGCCAGGGAACATTGTGTGTGTGTGTGTGTGTGTGTGTGTGTGTGTG
>NW_021604716.1:511991-524497 GCF_004785775.1 Grammomys surdaster | reverse complement strand
TGAATGCTCAGCCAAAGTCCCTGTTTTTGTACCTGTGCAGAATAACTTAGCATATATCATCGAACTTGCTAATTTGATAAAAATCAAAGTTGAACGCAAGAGGTTAAATATAAAAATAGAGCCATTCCATTTTCCATGTGAAGCAATGCCTTCTATACCAAATAAGATTTCATCAAAATAAGATGGGAGCCACAGGAGATGTAGACAATAGACAGTGTAGCAATGTGGGCAAGAAAGAAGGATTTTAATTACAGCAGTGACTCTGAGGATAAGAAGGGCAGGGGTTAAACAGGGGGTTAGGATGGAGGACTCTGTCTATTGGATATTGGAAGTAGGTTCATACAGGGAGTCAAGGGGGAGGCTTCCTTTCTCATACCTATAACTGAGCAGCTCTGACCCTTAGTAAGGATGGAAAATTCTAGAGAAGGAGCAGGCTCAGGGAAGATAAACAAGTTCACTTTGATACCTTAGTATGTGAAGTATGTGTGTGTGTGTGTGTGTGTGTGTGTGTGTGTGTGTGTAGGGGTGGACAACAAGGTGTGGCACCAGGCCAGGAGTCTTTGACCAGCCTCCGTTGCAGTAAGTGCAGCCACGTGACTAAGTTCCAACAGACAGACTATGAGTGGAACTAGACGCTCTGGAGAAATCCTTTTGTGAACTATCTCTCATGTTCTTTCCCCTCCAGTGGCAGGAGTGAATAGAGGGATCGCCTGTGGAAGGTGGGAAGTCACCAACCGAGGTGCATCCCAGAATGTGTTAGGCAGAGCTCCTCAGTTCTCACCCACTGCGCAGCCGTCCATGAGAGAAGTAGCCTTTATCCACCAAGTCACTGCAAAGTCTTGGTTAGGGAAGTCATTGCGCTTGACTTAGTATACAACACCTGCTACAGCATAGAGATGCCATGTGCCTCCCCGGAGTCTCATGTGCTAAACAGTAATGTCTATTCTGAGGTATCAATGAGTAGACATTTAAGCAACTGGGGTGGTTAGACTAAGAGAGTTGGGGCTCTGCAGTTGGGGTGCATGAGCATCCTGAAATGTGCAGGCCGTCTTTCAGTGGCCTTGAGGTCAGGCCACAGAGCCCACATTAAGGTGGCTCACAATCATCTGTAACTCCAGCTCTGTGGGGATCTGATGCCTACGTCCTTAACAGGAACCTGCACTCACATAGGTGCTCATGAGTGAGTATGCACACACACACACACACACACACACACACACACACACACTAAATAATTTTTTGTAAAGAGCAACATCTTTTTAAAAAGATTTACTTAATTTGTATGTCTATGAATACTCTATCTGCATGTACATCTGTATGTCAAAAGAGGGCTTCAGACAACACTATAGCTGGTTGTGAGCCTCCATGTGGTTGCTGGGACTTGAACTTGGAACCTCTGGAAGAGAAGCCAGTGTCCTTAACCGCTGAGCCATCTCTCTAGCCCCTAAGTACATTTTTTTTTTTAAGAAGATGAGGCGGAAGAAGAGAGAAGGGAGCTGCCTCTGGAAGCACGATGCCTCCATTGTGCCAGCCAGAATCCCACTTTCTTCCTCTCTGTTAGTGTGAATTTCTTCTTTAATCTTTCTATTTCCATCCCCCATAGACTTCTTCTATCCACATAGACTTCTAGCATATTCTTCCCAGACTATAAGGAGCCACAGGACAGCTATCCATGGCTGTGTCACTAATCTTTCCCCAAGAACCTGGCTATATGCTAAAGTCTCAGAGAGTTCTGTGACATTCTTAAATCACACAGCTTATCGACAGAAGCAGTTAGAGTTAGGGATACTAGCTCTTTGACTCCAACATCCCTGCACGAAAGTGACTCAGTCTTTTGCATTTCTCAAATTAACTGAATGATTCCTCTCAGTTGAGGCTATTTATCTACTTTGAGTCTTTCATCCTTAATCCATTTCCCTGGGTAAGGAAACAAAACTGAACTCAGCTGTGTCTGGTTTGCACCTGAATTAAGGCAGTAGGAGCAGTCGCTTCCCAACGTGGACACACTGAGTTCTGTGATGCCCTAATAGTAGGGCTAAGTTCTACCCAGCGCTCCTTTACACAGGAACTGGTAGAACAACATGCATTACAGCCATTTTCAAATGTATCTCTTCGGTTACCAGGAGAAACCAATGAACAGGAAGTCAATTTTTCATACTGGAATGTACATACTAACCTCCAAAATTTCCATGTATCTGGAGTATTTCAAATGAACCCATGTGTGTCATCTCATATGATCACTGAATATTGTGGTTTGGTATTAAGGTATTCAATGCAAGTTATTATTATTAATTCTAATTTTATAATTAAAGCTGGGAGAAATTATCAATTCATAGTCAAACTTATAATTTCAATTGGGAGGGGTGTTGTTTTGGGGAATTCTGTTTTGTTTTGGGTAAAGGCCTCATGCTATAGCTAAGGCTGGCCTCAAACTTGCTGAAATCCTCCTGCCTCACTCTTCAGAGTGCCGAGATTATAGGTGTGAACCAGAACTGCTGGTGAGTGAGATCCGTGCCTTTGAGTCCTGATTCTTCTTCGTTTAGCAATCGCCAGGGTTCTTAAAACTGCTGCATGAGCAGAAAAGGCAAAGACAGAAGGAAGGACTGCCCAGGTCAAAAGCAAATCTCAGATAATGACGTTGGACACAAAGAGCTCTTGAGAAAGGCTGAAGAGAGGGATTCGTCCAGAACGTCAGGGGGCTAACTGAGGGAGAGTGGGCATACCAAGAAAGGCCACCAGCTGCTGTCTCTGTCCCACCTCCCAGCTCTCCTCACTTCAGACAGTCTGGCCAGCAATCTGCTCGGACAACCCTCAACCTCCCCCATTCCCAAACCCCCTCACCCCCTGTGAACTTTCTGTTGCCCAGTAGACAGTCTAAGCCAAGAAATGCAGTAAGATTATCTATGTTTGTTGTAGCCCCGTATTCAGGATCTTATCTCTTCTTGCAAATCCTCCACTATGGTTCACCAGCACTACATGGGGCAAAAAAAAAAAAAGGCAATTCTTTTTCTCAACCCCATTAAACTGTCATGAAGCTATTCTCTATTTACAAATGCAGATCCATCGCTGACAGTCTACAGGCCTCGGGAAAGGCTGGCAGAGAACGAGATTCTAAAGTCTACAATCACGTTGGTTGGTGTCTGGATTTGGGGGACTTTTTTTTTCAGGCTTTTATGAAGAATTAGCCCTCATACAAAATGTCATTAAAGTCTATCAGTGAATTCTTTTCCCCTTTCGAGGGGGACCTTTCAGCCATTAAGCTTGGAAAACAGCCAGCATCAGACTAACTGCAAATGAAATGAGGGGAGTTTCTAGAACTCTCGGAGCTCAGGCACATAAATCTTATTAAATGTATATGGGCACTCACAACAAAGCCGATGCAATCAGAGTCCCAAGGATGACACTAGGGAAGACCAACGGGGCTGAGGCACAGGCAGGGGTCTCCAGCATTCATGAGTATGGCTTCAGTGCTGAATGAGGCACCCGTCTTCACAATGTGTTCTTCGGCCGACTGAAAAGAGAAAGTTGCTTGGCAGGGCTGCTTCCCCTCATTTCTTTTTGTCCATTTTAATTTGTTTTCCCCTGACCAAATCAAGACCTATGACAACTTAATCCAAACTCATAGTCTGGGTCAAATGTTCAGAGGTCAGGAGTAGTGACCAAAATATGTCTCAGTGAAACCGTAGCTCAGGGCTAATTTACCTTGATGAAGTAACTGCTCTGGTAACATGGAATGAAAGAAAATGACTCGCACGGATGTGAAAAGCTACCCAACTCCCTGACTCACACTCTGTATCTCTCCTGGGAAACAGAGATGCTCAGTCCTGAGCAGCACATAGCAAAAATCTAAGGGTGTGTGTGTGTGTGTGTGTGTGTGCGCGCTCTCTCTCTCTCTCTCTCATGTGCGAGTGCGTGCAAGTGCGTGCGAGAGCGTGTATGTGTGTGTGTGTGTGTATGTGTGTGTATGTGTGTGTCAGGGAAAGGGGTATAAGTGCACAGGCTTTCTGACAAACAGATCTGGGGAATCTGTGCTAAATCCCTTGACAGAGCATATCTCACTGAACCTGGAGCTAGGCTGGTTGCCAGCAAGTCCCAACAATCCTGCTGTCTCTATCCCACACAGCAATGGAGTCATAGGCAGGATTGTAGCCTGGCTTTCTAAATTCATCCTTGGGATTTGACTTCAAGTCCTCCTGCTAACGCAGCAAGTGTTCTTCCCTGCTGAGGCCATTCTCTGACTTTCTGGTTTGTATGGCATAAGAGTGGGATGTGGAACTAGCTGGGCGTCCAGGCAGAAGCCTCAGGATACTGTGTTCTGCATCTCGTACTAGATCTGTCACCCATCCAATCAGAGGCCATGGAAGCCAGCAGGCACACCAACGTGTGATGCTTCCTTGAACACTGGGAGAAATAGATGAGCGTAAAGCAGAGGCACATCTAACAGGTGCAGATAGCATTGCATACCACAAAACACACCCAGATGGGCAAGCTCTGTTTTCACCAAAGCCTCAGAAGACAAGCCTCAGATGACATCCAAAGCTGGCAGTTTCTACCCCAGGAATAAATTACATAGTATGACATCATGAAAGAAGAAGTAGGTGAAAGGAAGAGAGAGGAGAAAGAGAAGGAAGGGGGAAGAGAGGGAGGAGGAAGATCACTCTATCAGCAAATAAAATGCAAATTTCTTACCCCACATCCCACTCACCTTTATGCACCTGTAAATAATTATTAAGAATGGTCATCCAGGGGGTTGGAGAGATAGCTCAGTGGTTAAGGACACCAGCTGCCCTTCAAGAGGACCTGGGTTCAATTCCCAGCATGGGTATGATGACTCACACCTTCACAACCACCTACAACTCCAGTTCCAGAGGACCTGATGCTCTCTTCTGGCTTCTGCAGGCACTGTATTCACATGGCACAGAAATACACATGCCAGCAAAATCACATATATATATATATATATATATATATATATAAGTGTAAATAGAAAGATCAAATTAAAAACAAAAACAAACAAACAAAAACAAAGAATGACCATCCAGCCAGGTGTGTGGCTCATTCCCACAATCCCAGTGCAGGAGGCTGAAGGAGACAGGCTCTTATGAGTTCAGGTGTAGCCTGGAATATATAGTACATTCCAGGACCACGGGCTGTAGTGTGAGCTCCTCTCTCAAAAACCCACAGGGGCTGGAGAGATAGTTGAGTGGGTAAAACACCTGTTGCCCAAATGTATGACCCAAATTCAGATCTCCAGAATCCATGTAAAAATAAACCCCATGCCACATTGTACCTATAACCCAGTGCTAGGGAGGAAGAGACAGGAGGACTCCCCAGTCCAGTAAGATCAGCGAGCTCCAGGCTCAGTGAGACTGTCTTTAAAAAAAAAAGGTGGAGAGTAACACAGAAAGACACCTGTGTCTACCATTTGCCATCACATGGGCATCCGTGAACATGCTTGCCTGCACATACAAATGCATACACGTGTACACGCACATGTACACACACATATATACACACACCTATGTACACACAAATAATATAGCACTAATTATCATTAACTGACCCTTTTCTAGCTCAGCAAGTTTTAAATTATTTTACATTATCTAATTTAAATATTTTTTGAAATATTTCAATTATATGTGCCTGTATGTCTGTGTGTGAGTATGTGTGTGTGAATGAAGGTGCCTGTGGAAGTCAGAGGCGTCAGAACCCTCTGGAGCTGGAATTATGATGGTCATAAACCACCGAACATGGATGCTGGAAACAGAGCTCGGGTCTTCTTCAAGAGCAGCTCAAGCTCTTAACTGATGTCACACTCCCAGCCTCACATTATCTAATTTAATTCTCATCCAATACTCATAGTCTGGTCCAGGTGTGTAGTAGGATTATCGCTTGTTTTCTAGAAGAGGATGTTGAGAGTCCTAGAGAGAGGGAATCCATCAAAAGTCCAGTTCAGCAAGTGCTCTGAGAATCCAGTTCTGATCCAGCTAACTGTATGGCTAAATTCCTCTCATAGGGCCACACAGAGCGAGGCTGAAGCTGCTGGGAGAGAAACTTACATAAACACATGAGTGTAGTACAGAGCGATTTAAAGCAAAACGTGCCCAGAGGGTTGGCAGAGGGCAAAGCGAAACAGAAACACATTGGAAAACCCTGTCCCAGTGGCTTGAAGAACAAATATAAGACAGCTATAGTCACTGCAACAGGGGGACAGAACCCCAGAGCTGGGACAAAGCTGGGTCTCTGTGAGGCTGAGGGCAATCTGCTCTATACAGTGAGTTCGGGACCAGCCAGAAGGGAACAGTGAAATCCTGGTTCAAAGAAAGGCAGGGAGGCATGTCGGTGATCTATAGACTAAATTTGCATCAACTCTTGTATTAGTAAAGAACACTGTACTGACTTACTAGGGTCCATAACAAAGTCCCACCGATCAGGGGTTGAAACACCAGAACTCTCTTTTCTCATCATTCAGACAGTGGAAATTGTGAGTCAAGATGTCACTGGGCTTAAGTACTTGGCTCCACAGTATACAGTAACTGCTTTCTGTCTGTCTGCATCTGGTCATTCCTCTGTATCTCTGTCTTAATCTTCCTCTTACACTGATATCATATTATTCAGTCATCTTGAATTAGGGCCGATTCCGATAATTAGATGAATAGATAGTCATGTTATCATGTCCCCTTTCCCCAGACTGATCCATAGAACCAAGAAGTCGCCCTCATACCGCCCTGGTTCCATTGAAGTGTTTTACTTGTTTATAGAAATTGACAAGTGTATTCTAAAGTCCTTGGCTGACTCGTCAGAGAAGCAGAAGATGGAGAAAGCAACGCACTGCTCTGTAAGCAGAAAGATCTGCCAATGGCTTACACACCAGGTCTACAGCTGCAAAAGCGGTGAGGTTTTGTCGAACTCCAGCTTTATAAGTCAGTCTGCCAACGTGTCTTGGATGCCAGCAGAGGTCTCAAGACCTTTGGGTTCACTATTCACAGATACGAGACGAGGCAGAGTGTCAGCATTTATGCCAATTCCTGGGGTACCAGTGGCAAATGCCTGAGCCATGGGTTGCATTACATTAAAAGAGAGTTAACCTCTTGCAAGGCACTGCAACCCCAGTTCTCTTACAATAGGCAATAAGCCTGATTGGCCTTTGCCTTAGAGAATCACACAATCATGACTTGACTGTATACACATCTTTATTTGTAAATAAACCAGCCCATTCCTCTGGAGGGATACATTGTATCTTCCAGGACCACTCACAATGCAAACATCCTTGGGAAAACCATGTGAAATAAACACAGTAGTCACCACTGCTAGGCTGGGTCCTTCCACATTAATCATTAATTAAGAAAAGCACTTCCCCCAACCCCCACAAGATGCACCCACAGGCCAATCTAAGGAAAGTGATTCCTCATTCCCTGCTGACTAGTTCCTGTCGCACTGACAAGAGCTAACTGCTTCACTTGTTACTCTTTCAACTCACACCTCTTTTCTTGCCTCTTTAGATTCGATTCGCCCTTGCTGCTATTCAAACCATAGGAAAAAGTCATTTCTTGTCATTTCAGGTTTTTTTAAATGCTTCCAAATTTACCACAGGTTTAATTGAAAAGCTCAAGGAATTTTGCTGTACAGAAGGTATTAATCAGGTCTGCCATCCTAGTGGGCAGGGAGGGCTTAGGACCTGCAGGCTTTTGCTGCTATGTCTCTCGGTGTCTGTGTCTGTGAATCGATCTGTCCGTCTGTGTCTGTTTCCCTCCCTCCTCCCATCCCTTCTTTCCTCCTGTCCCTGAAGTAAATAGTTTTGGGCTACCAGGAAAATCCTCTGGAGGGTTCCAGCAATGATCCTGCTGTTTTGCAGCAATCCCAAAGCCATCAACCAATCAGAGATAGAAATAATTAAAACCTGGAGCTAAAATTAACCTTTCCTGTGGCATAAGTTACACTGAGGGATAAGCCCCTGCCCAAAAGCTGGATTTCTTCAAGGATACACTGTCATGCTCAGGATGATGAGATGGAAGCTCCTAGCTTGTACTTTCAGATCTAACCCTTCCCAGGTATACCGAGGCATGATGGCATGCTATCTCCAGCTCTTGGACACAAAGGACAAGAAAGACAGCTCCATCCAGGGCCTGCAGAGATGGCTTAGCAGGTAACAGCTCATACCCCTCTTGCAAAGGACCTCTCTTCAGTCCCTAGCACCCATGTTGGGTGGCTCATGTCACTTCAACTCCAGCAAGATGTGATGCCTCTGGATTCTTCAGGCACCTGTATTCACACATGTATATGCTCATAGTAAAAAAAAAAAAAAATAGTAAAGATAATTTTTAATTGCTCTTTTCCCTTAAACAGAATACAACTTTTCTTTAGGATTTTAAGACACAACTCTGGTTCTGAGCTTTTTCTCAAATTGTGAGGTATATATGGTAGCTTCTAAGTGAGTAACAGTGACCATGATCCTGTTGTTAGTAGTCATTACGTATCACATACTGATGACTCCAGGAGGGTTCATTCTTCTGGGAGAAAAACAAATTCCAAGTTGTTGTGAGATTCCTATATCTCACAATCCTGGCAAAGAAAATGGGTAAAGGAGTCACGGGTGAATGCCAGAGCTTTCCCCTCCCATGATGCCAGAAGGAATTGATTTCTTACAGAGGGAGTATCATAGACACATGGATTGTCTCTGATGGGTTACTTCTCTGCTCATGTGTGCGGGCTGCCTTCTAATGTGTGTCTGTTACTGTAACTAATAACATACTATCAGACTGAAGGCATTGCTGATTCATGGTGGACTCAGGTCATTTTCTCTTTCTCAAGGAGCAGGTATCACAAGCCCAGCACTCACCACAAGTGGGATAAGGGTGGGACAGAGAGAGGGAAGTGGTATGGATTTTAGGATACAAAATTTGTTAACTTTTCTCATTGCTGTGACAAAATACTAGAAGAAATGAATTTATTTTGATAGCTTCAGAGGTGAGGAAGGCATGGCTGCAGAGCATTTCATGACACAGTTGTCCAGGAAGCAGAGAGACAGGAAGAGGCGGGGCTAGATACCAGCAAGGACCTCTAGGCAATCTATTTCTTCTGCCTAGTCCTAAAGCTTAAAGAAGCACCTGAAACATGCCACTGGCTAAGGGGGACATTCTTGTGTTCAGTCATAGCAGATACTATGTAGAATTTTTTAACTCAGAACTCTTTCTAATCTCATCTTTAATTAATCTTATTTTTTGTTATCCGGGCCCCACCCCCTTTGTGCCAGGCACTACACTTAGGGATTGCAACTAAGGTGAGGACAAAGAGGACATTTTCCTGACTAAGACGCTCTTGGCCCAGCTGGGAAAGTCAAGGATTTATCTAGAAAGCATGACTCAACTCCTTTCAGAGAACTGTCTTCACTCCGGGGGACCCAGCAAGACTTTACCTAGAGAGAATGGTACTTAAATCCAGTCTAGAAGGATGTAGGGATTAGACAATCAAAGAGGAAAGGCAGGGACAGTCTGCTGTACCCGTGGGGGGAATGGTGTGGGTGATGGCTGAGGGTGAAAGGAAAGGAAGAGCTGACAGAAGCCTGGCGAGGCTAGCGGTAGTGTCCTGCTGGAGCTGAGGTAGGAGATGGCAACAGAGAGGGGAACAGCGGTCCAATAACGAAGGGGCTGGTGGGATCAGGGTAGATTTGAGAAAGCCGAATCTCAGGACGGGGTTACAGAATGCATTTAAGCACAAAGCCAGCCTGGCATCCTATCTTTTCAGATTTGAAGCCAGAACCTGCCACTGACTTCTGGAAGCCAGGATTAAGGGCAGCTACTTCTGCAGAGCAGGGACGCTGATGGGCGCGGGCCCGGTGCCAAGCCTATGTATGGGTAAGCACAAACAGTAGGCCAGACTGCGTTGGTCCCAATTACCCACCTGGGATTCGCAGAGCTAATTAATCATAGTGACAGCTCCCTGGATGCAGTCAGAAGTAGCCTTTCTTTCCTGAATGGTGCTACTTTAACCTGCCCGAGGCAAGACCGAGCTTCTTGACACGAGAATAAAGCCTGGCTGAAAATGATGAATGCCTTTGGGGAAGAATAACATTTTGATAAAGACCCACCCAGTCAGCCCTCAGGTTACACCAGAATGCTTTTCCTTGCGTTTTTGCAGTCATCTTACAAGAAAGCCAACTCCGTCTTCGGGGCTCCAAACAGCCTAACTTAAAGAGGCTGTCCATGACGACAAATCAAATACATACCCGGCAGTTGGTTCTGGCATCTCACGAAGAATTATGGCTGAAGCAGCCCCTGAGGTCTCAACTTGCCTCCCAAAGTCTGCATCTCATTATATCTGTTGCTGACACCCCAATGCCTGACAGCGTCCCCCACCCTAAGATTGTGACTTGGATCCTGCATACTTGCAGGGCCCCTCCCTTGCTCAGAAAGCAGATGTTGAGAATGCTTTTGGAGTCCTTTGCTGCGTGTTTGTGTGTGTTTGTTTATACTTGTTCTTTTTCTTAGATGCTTAAGTCTCCATCTTCTCATTAGGAAAATGCTTCTGGATGAAAAAGAAAATCAAAATGTTGGAGAACACTCATGTAAACAGCCAGGAGATACTTACTTAGTACAAGCAATGTATGACTTGTGACAAATGGGACGGGGTATAAAATTTGGTCATATTATGCTTCTTTTTTTTTTCTTTAAAACTCTATACAAAAATATCTGAGAGATAGACAAGAAAGTATTCAACAAAGATAGATTAGTGGGTTCATGAGTCATTTTAATGGATTATTTTTATTTATAATCAGATATATATAGTATGATCAAAAGTGTAATTCAGACAGACGAAGAGATAGCTCAGGGGATCTTGATGTGCAATGGTTAGACCTGAATTTGGATCCCTAGAATCTGGGCTTGGTAGAGCACACCTATAGTCACAGTATTGGCAGTGGGAGGGGTGCGAGACAGGTGGATCCAGGGGCTCTTCGGCCCAAATCCTAAATGAAACTGCAAGCTCTTCATCCTCCAAAACTCTAGTGCAGAAGCAGCTGAGGAGATATTCTGATGCCAACCCCTGGCTTCCACATGTGTCCACATGGCTGAGTATACCTGCACATATGTGTATACACCACACGCGTGTGCACGGGTAAATGTGTGTGTGTGCTCACACGCGAGCACACGTACACACACAAATACAATATTTTTAACACTAAACCAGTTGTTTGGTTTACCGGTAACAACAGATCTGAGCTAGGTATAAATATCTCTAAAATTAGCACTAACTCATAGTTAATAAGAAGTTGAATTGGTAAGTTTTCATTAGCTGTAAGTGGAAGCTACCAACTCATTCTCTAACCATGAGTGGGTGTGGCTGATGAACTGTGCTCAGCATCACATAAACTGAGGCCTTCAACCAAAACCCAAGCCAACCTCTAATAAAGACTGAACAGTCTGCAAGTGGCCACCCAACATTGTGACAGCTGGGACTTGATGCTCCTGTTTCCTCATATCCCCAACTTCCCAGAAGACTTATCTCAGGGGACTTGGATTAACAGTGTCTGACAAACATGAGCTAGGTGTAGAGTACCAAAAGGGGGAGGGGTATAAGCCATCTAAAGAATATTCTGATCCTTCCATAGGAGAGATCTCTGCTTAGTTACCCAGAGAAGAATCAGAGAGAGACCAGAACCTGTAGAACTGAGATCACTTCTCTTAAAGGTGCAGCTCATGTGTTTCATTCTCCCAGGGATGGAAAGAAAATATCCCATGTTCATACGACACCAAGTATCCCACAAGCCCTTAAAGCATGGAGACTGAGGCAGCATCAGCTTTGAGGCTCAGCTTTCCCTACTCACTCCTCTAATATTATTTCCATGACAAATGCCCCCTAGCCTACAGATCAGGGGTAGGAAACGGCAAACTATTCAGAATGCAGTTGGGGTGTATTAGTCCTGCTGTGTGGTACATATACATATAAGCTAAGGTGAAATCTTGAGATCAAATCTGAGCAAAGAACTTCATTTAATTCATCCGCACAGCAACAGCATGCACTGAAGGGAATGTGTTGTCAGTATGAACAGACAGTTAGCAGGTAGCCTGGGCCACTTGGCGCTTGGCTAACCATTGTGAGAGCTCTGTGCAGAGCAGAACTTACAGGAATCCTTAGGACTCTGCTCTCAAGGCCAAGTTCTGCTGGCATTTTAATCCTCCTTCCACGATCTTCTCTGGTTAACTCTGTGTTCTTGTTTCCTTCTCTCTGATGGGCTCTTTGTGGCCCCCTGTGGTCTTGAAGCTCCTGGTCTTCTCAAGACATTGGTGCTTGATGGTGAGCAATGGGAACATAGGGTACATCAACTGCAACACGTGCTCAGGCTCAAAAAGACATGGAGTAGGTTAGAGTGCCATGGTGATGCTGGCAATGGAAAGTGGGCTACTGTTCCAGATGGGTAGGATGGGGTAGGGTAGGGTAGGGTAGGGTAGGGTAGGGTAGGATAGGATAGGATAGGATAGGATAGGATAGGATAGGATAGGATAGGATAG